>NW_027511182.1:0-27587 GCF_048772815.1 Callospermophilus lateralis | reverse complement strand
AACTACTTTATTTTGTCAAGTTTCAACCAGCTACTACAAACCATGTTGGATTTAGAGTTCCAAATTCATCTATCTATATAGGAGAGAACAGAGGGAAACCTAAATATAAAAACTGCTACAGTAGACGAACGCTTCAACCTAGAAGAACAAAATTTGGTCAGCCAAGTGGGATTTGTGTACTGATCATTACCACCAACTATCATAAAGATTGGGTGAAAAAAATATTTGCTGGTATTTCGGAAACTCGTTATTTCTTAGAAGCTTGGCAACCCATCTCAATGAAAGTGCTTTTCCACAGTCTGTGCCTAGGCTACTTGAAGAGGAAACAAACCATAGAGACAAATCTGAGAACTCCTTTATTTTGTCAAGTTTCAAAGAGCTACTACAAACCATGTTGGATTTAGAGTTCCAAATTCATCTATCTATATAGGAAGAGAACAGAGGGAAACCTAAATATAAAAACTGCTACTGTAAACGAACGCTTCAACTAGAAGAACAATATATGGTGAGCCAAGTGGGATTTGTGTACTGATCATTACGACCAAGTAACATCAAGATTGGGTGAAAAAAATATTTGCTGGTATTTCGGAAATTCGTAATTTCTTAGAAGCTTGGCAACACCTCTCAATGCAAGTGCTTTTCCACAGTCTGTGCCTAGGGCTACTTGAAGAGGAAACAAACATAGAGACAAAACGGAGAACTACTTTATTTTGTCAAGTTTCAACCAGCTACTACAAACCATGTTGGATTTAGAGTTCCAAATTCATCTATCTATATAGGAGAGAACAGAGGGAAACCTAAGTATAAAAACTGCTACTGGTAGACGAACGCTTCAACCTAGAAGAACAAAATTTGGTCAGCCAAGTGGGATTTGTGTACTGATCATTACCACCAACTATCATAAAGATTGGGTGAAAAAATGTTTGCTGGTATTTCGGAACTCGTTATTTCTTAGAAGCTTGGCAACCCATCTCAATGAAAGTGCTTTTCCACAGTCTGTGCCTAGGGCTACTTGAAGAGGAAACAAACCATAGAGACAAATCTGAGAACTCCTTTATTTTGTCAAGTTTCAAAGAGCTACTACAAACCATGTTGGATTTAGAGTTCCAAATTCATCTATCTATATAGGAGAGAACAGAGGGAAACCTAAATATAAAAACTGCTACTGTAGACGAACGCTTCAACCTAGAAGAACAAAATTTGGTGAGCCAAGTGGGATTTGTGTACTGATCATTACGACCAAGTAACATCAAGATTGGGTGAAAAAATATTTGCTGGTATTTCGGAAATTCGTAATTTCTTAGAAGCTTGGCAACCCCTCTCAATGAAAGTGCTTTTCCACAGTCTGTGCCTAGGCTACTTGAAGCGGAAACAAACCATAGACACAAAACGGAGAACTACTTTATTTTGTCAAGTTTCAACCAGCTACTACAAACCATGTTGGATTTAGAGTTCCAAATTCATCTATCTATATAGGAGGGAACAGAGGGAAACCTAAATATAAAAACTGCTACTGTAGACGAACGCTTCAACATAGAAGAACAAAATTTGGTGAGCCAAGTGGGATTTGTGTACTGATCATTACCACCAAGTATCATCAAGATTGGGTAAAAAATATTTGCTGGTATTTCGGAAACTCGTAATTTCTTAGAAGCTTGGCAACCCCTTTCAATGAAAGTGCTTTTCCACAGTCTGTGCCTAGGGCTACTTGAAGAGGAAACAAACCATAGAGACAAAACTGAGAACTCCTTTATTTTGTCAAGTTTCAAAGAGCTTCTAAAAACCATGTTGGATTTAGAGTTCCAAATTCATCTATCTAAATAGGAGAGAACAGAATGAAACCTATATATAAAAACTGCTACTGTAGACGAATGCTTCAACCTAGAAGAACAAAATTTGGTGAGCAAAGTGGGATTTGTGTACTGATCATTACCACCAAGTATCATCAAGATTGGGTTAAAAAATATTTGCTGGTATTTCGGAAACTCGTAATTTCTTAGAAGCTTGGCAACCCATCTCAATGAAAGTGCTTTTCCACAGTCTGTGCCTAAGGCTACTTGAAGAGGAAACAAACCATAGAGACAAAACTGAGAACTCCTTTATTTTGTCAAGTTTCAAAGAGCTACTACAAACCGTGTTGGATTTAGAGTTCCAAATTCATCTATCTATATAGGAGAGAACAGAGGGAAACCTAAATATAAAAACTGCTACTGTAGACGAACGCTTCAACCTAGAAGAACAAAATTTGGTGAGCCAAGTGCGATTTGTGTACTGATCATTACGACCAAGTAACATCAAGATTGGGTGAAAAAATATTTGCTGGTATTCGGAAATTCGTAATTTCTTAGAAGCTTGGCAACCCCTCTCAATGAAAGTGCTTTTCCACAGTCTGTGCCTAGGGCTACTTGAAGAGGAAACAAACCATAGAGACAAAACGGAGAACTACTTTATTTTGTCAAGTTTCAACCAGCTACTACAAACCATCTTGGATTTAGAGTTCCAAATTCATCTATCTATATAGGAGAGAACAGAGGGAAACCTAAATATAAAAACTGCTACTGTAGACGAACGCTTCAACCTAGAAGAACAAAATTTGGTTAGCCAAGTGGGATTAGTGTACTGATCATTACCACCAACTATCATCAAGATTGGGTGAAAAAATATTTGCTGATATTTCGGAAACTCATTATTTCTTAGAAGCTTGGCAACCCCTCTCAATGAAAGTGCTTTTCCACAGTCTGTGCCTAGGGCTACTTGAAGAGGAAACAAACCATAGAGACAAATCTGAGAACTCCTTTATTTTGTCAAGTTTCAAAGAGCTACTACAAAATGTTGGATTTAGAGTTCCAAATTCATCTATCTATATAGGAGAGAACAGAGGGAAACCTAAATATAAAAACTGCTACTGTAGACGAACGCTTCAACCTAGAAGAACAAAATTTGGTGAGCCAAGTGGGATTTGTGTACTGATCATTACGACCAAGTAACATCAAGATTGGGTGAAAAAATATTTGCTGGTATTTCGGAAATTCGTAATTTCTTAGAAGCTTGGCAACCCCTCTCAATGAAAGTGCTTTTCCACAGTCTGTGCCTAGGGCTACTTGAAGCGGAAACAAACCATAGACACAAAACGGAGAACTACTTTATTTTGTCAAGTTTCAAAGAGCTACTACAAACCATGTTGGATTTAGAGTTCCAAATTCATCTATCTATATATGAGAGAAAAGAGTGAAACCTAAATATAAAAACTGCTACTGTAGACGAACGCTTCAACCTAGAAGAACAAAATTTGGTGAGCCAAGTGGGATCTGTGTACTGATCATTACCACCAAGAATCATCAAGATTGGGTGAAAAAATTTTTGCTGGTATTTCGGAAACTAGTTATTTCTTAAAAGCTTGGCAACCCCTCTCAATGAAAGTGCTTTTCCACAGTCTGTGCCTAGGGCTACTTGAAGAGGAAACAAACCATAGAGACAAAACTGAGAACTCCTTTATTTTGTCAAGTTTCAAAGAGCTACTACAATCCATGTTGGATTTAGAGTTCCAAATTCATCTATCTATATAGGAGAGAACAGAGAGAAACCTAAATATAAAAACAGCTACTGTAGACGAACGCTTCAACCTAGAAGAACAAAATTTGGTGAGCCTAGTGGGATTTGTGTAGTGATCATTACCACCAAGAATCATCAAGATTGGGTGAAAAAATATTTGCTGGTATTTCGGAAACTTGTAATTTCTTAGAAGCCTGGCAACCACTCTCAATGAATGTGCTTTCCCACAGTCTGTGCCTAGGGCTACTTGAAGAGGAAACAAACCATAGAGAGAAAACTGAGAACTCCTTTATTTTGTCAAGTTTCAAAGAGCTACTATAAACCATGTTGGATTTAGTGTTCCAAATTCATCTATCTATATAGGAGAGAACACAGGGAAACCTAAATATAAAAACTGCTATTGTAGACCAACGTTTCAACCCAGAGGAACAAAATTTGGTGAGCCAAGTGGGATTTGTGTACTGATCATTACCACCAAGTATCATCAAGATTGGGTGAAAAAATATTTGCTGGTATTTCGGAAACTCGTTATTGCTCAGAAGCTTGGCAACCCCTCTCAATGAAAGTGCTTTTCCACAGTCTGTGCCTAGGGCTACTTGAAGAGGAAACAAACCATAGAGACAGAACTGAGAACTCCTTTATTTTTTCAAGTTTCAAAGAGCTACTACAAACCATGTTGGATTTAGAGTTCCAAATTCATCTATCTATATAGGAGAGAACAGGGAAACCTAAATATTAAAACTGCTACTGTAGAAGAACGCTTCAACCTAGAAGAAAAAAATTTGGTGAGCCAAGTGGGATTTGTGTCCTGATCATTACCACCAAGTATCATCAAGACTGGGTGAAAAAATATTTGCTGGTATTTCGGAAACTTGTAATTTCTTAGAAGCCTGGCAACCACTCTCAATGAAAGTGCTTTTCCACAGTCTGTGCCTAGGGCTACGTGAAGAGGAAACAAACCATAGAGAGAAAACTGAGAACTCCTTTATTTTGTCAAGTTTCTAAGAGCTACTATAAACCCTGTGGATTTAGTGTACCAAATTCATCTATCTATATAGGAGAGAACAGAGGGAAACCTAAATATAAAAACTGCTACTGTAAACGAACGCTTCAACCTAGAAGAACAATATATGGTGAGCCAAGTGGGATTTGTGTACTGATCATTACGACCAAGTAACATCAAGATTGGGTGAAAAAATATTTGCTGGTATTTCGGAAATTCGTAATTTCTTAGAAGCTTGGCAACACCTCTCAATGCAAGTGCTTTTCCACAGTCTGTGCCTAGGGCTACTTGAAGAGGAAACAAACATAGAGACAAAACGGAGAACTACTTTATTTTGTCAAGTTTCAACCAGCTACTACAAACCATGTTGGATTTAGAGTTCCAAATTCATCTATCTATATAGGAGAGAACAGAGGGAAACCTAAATATAAAAACTGCTACTGTAGACGAACGCTTCAACCTAGAAGAACAAAATTTGGTCAGCCAAGTGGGATTTGTGTACTGATCATTACCACCAACTATCATAAAGATTGGGTGAAAAAATATTTGCTGGTATTTCGGAAACTCGTTATTTCTTAGAAGCTTGGCAACCCATCTCAATGAAAGTGCTTTTCCACAGTCTGTGCCTAGGGCTACTTGAAGAGGAAACAAACCATAGAGACAAATCTGAGAACTCCTTTATTTTGTCAAGTTTCAAAGAGCTACTACAAACCATGTTGGATTTAGAGTTCCAAATTCATCTATCTATATAGGAGAGAACAGAGGGAAACCTAAATATAAAAACTGCTACTGTAAACGAACGCTTCAACCTAGAAGAACAATATATGGTGAGCCAAGTGGGATTTGTGTACTGATCATTACGACCAAGTAACATCAAGATTGGGTGAAAAAATATTTGCTGGTATTTCGGAAATTCGTAATTTCTTAGAAGCTTGGCAACACCTCTCAATGCAAGTGCTTTTCCACAGTCTGTGCCTAGGGCTACTTGAAGAGGAAACAAACATAGAGACAAAACGGAGAACTACTTTATTTTGTCAAGTTTCAACCAGCTACTACAAACCATGTTGGATTTAGAGTTCCAAATTCATCTATCTATATAGGAGAGAACAGAGGGAAACCTAAGTATAAAAACTGCTACTGTAGACGAACGCTTCAACCTAGAAGAACAAAATTTGGTCAGCCAAGTGGGATTTGTGTACTGATCATTACCACCAACTATCATAAAGATTGGGTGAAAAAATGTTTGCTGGTATTTCGGAAACTCGTTATTTCTTAGAAGCTTGGCAACCCATCTCAATGAAAGTGCTTTTCCACAGTCTGTGCCTAGGGCTACTTGAAGAGGAAACAAACCATAGAGACAAATCTGAGAACTTTTTTATTTTGTCAAGTTTCAAAGAGCTACTACAAACCATGTTGGATTTAGAGTTCCAAATTCATCTATCTATATAGGAGAGAACAGAGGGAAACCTAAATATAAAAACTGCTACTGTAGACGAACGCTTCAACCTAGAAGAACAAAATTTGGTGAGCCAAGTGGGATTTGTGTACTGATCATTACGACCAAGTAACATCAAGATTGGGTGAAAAAATATTTGCTGGTATTTCGGAAATTCGTAATTTCTTAGAAGCTTGGCAACCCCTCTCAATGAAAGTGCTTTTCCACAGTCTGTGCCTAGGGCTACTTGAAGAGAAAACAAACCATAGAGACAAAACGGAGAACTACTTTATTTTGTCAAGTTTCAACCAGCTACTACAAACCATGTTGGATTTAGAGTTCCAAATTCATCTATCTATATAGGAGAGAACAGAGGGAAACCTAAATATAAAAACTGCTACTGTAGACGAACGCTTCAACCTAGAAGAACAAAATCTGGTGAGCCAAGTGGGATCTGTGTACTGATCATTACCACCAAGAATCATCAAGATTGGTTGAAAAAATTTTTGCTGGTATTTCGGAAACTAGTTATTTCTTAAAAGCTTGGCAACCCCTCTCAATGAAAGTGCTTTTCCACAGTCTGTGCCTAGGGCTACTTGAAGAGGAAACAAACCATAGAGACAAAACTGAGAACTCCTTTATTTTGTCAAGTTTCAAAGAGCTACTACAATCCATGTTGGATTTAGAGTTCCAAATTCATCTATCTATATAGGAGAGAACAGAGAGAAACCTAAATATAAAAACAGCTACTGTAGACGAACGCTTCAACCTAGAAGAACAAAATTTGGTGAGCCTAGTGGGATTTGTGTAGTGATCATTACCACCAAGAATCATCAAGATTGGGTGAAAAAATATTTGCTGGTATTTCGGAAACTTGTAATTTCTTAGAAGCCTGGCAACCACTCTCAATGAATGTGCTTTCCCACAGTCTGTGCCTAGGGCTACTTGAAGAGGAAACAAACCATAGAGAGAAAACTGAGAACTCCTTTATTTTGTCAAGTTTCAAAGAGCTACTATAAACCATGTTGGATTTAGTGTTTTAAATTCATCTATCTATATAGGAGAGAACACAGGGAAACCTAAATATAAAAACTGCTATTGTAGACCAACGTTTCAACCCAGAGGAACAAAATTTGGTGAGCCAAGTGGGATTTGTGTACTGATCATTACCACCAAGTATCATCAAGATTGGGTGAAAAAATATTTGCTGGTATTTCGGAAACTCGTTATTGCTCAGAAGCTTGGCAACCCCTCTCAATGAAAGTGCTTTTCCACAGTCTGTGCCTAGAGCTACTTGAAGAGGAAACAAACCATAGAGACAGAACTGAGAACTCCTTTATTTTTTCAAGTTTCAAAGAGCTACTACAAACCATGTTGGATTTAGAGTTCCAAATTCATCTATCTATATAGGAGAGAACAGGGAAACCTAAATATTAAAACTGCTACTGTAGAAGAACGCTTCAACCTAGAAGAAAAAAATTTGGTGAGCCAAGTGGGATTTGTGTCCTGATCATTACCACCAAGTATCATCAAGACTGGGTGAAAAAATATTTGCTGGTATTTCGGAAACTTGTAATTTCTTAGAAGCCTGGCAACCACTCTCAATGAAAGTGCTTTTCCACAGTCTGTGCCTAGGGCTACGTGAAGAGGAAACAAACCATAGAGAGAAAACTGAGAACTCCTTTATTTTGTCAAGTTTCTAAGAGCTACTATAAACCCTGTGGATTTAGTGTACCAAATTCATCTATCTATATAGGAGAGAACAGAGGGAAACCTAAATATAAAAACTGCTACTGTAAACGAACGCTTCAACCTAGAAGAACAATATATGGTGAGCCAAGTGGGATTTGTGTACTGATCATTACGACCAAGTAACATCAAGATTGGGTGAAAAAATATTTGCTGGTATTTCGGAAATTCGTAATTTCTTAGAAGCTTGGCAACACCTCTCAATGCAAGTGCTTTTCCACAGTCTGTGCCTAGGGCTACTTGAAGAGGAAACAAACATAGAGACAAAACGGAGAACTACTTTATTTTGTCAAGTTTCAACCAGCTACTACAAACCATGTTGGATTTAGAGTTCCAAATTCATCTATCTATATAGGAGAGAACAGAGGGAAACCTAAATATAAAAACTGCTACTGTAGACGAACGCTTCAACCTAGAAGAACAAAATTTGGTCAGCCAAGTGGGATTTGTGTACTGATCATTACCACCAACTATCATAAAGATTGGGTGAAAAAATATTTGCTGGTATTTCGGAAACTCGTTATTTCTTAGAAGCTTGGCAACCCATCTCAATGAAAGTGCTTTTCCACAGTCTGTGCCTAGGGCTACTTGAAGAGGAAACAAACCATAGAGACAAATCTGAGAACTCCTTTATTTTGTCAAGTTTCAAAGAGCTACTACAAACCATGTTGGATTTAGAGTTCCAAATTCATCTATCTATATAGGAGAGAACAGAGGGAAACCTAAATATAAAAACTGCTACTGTAAACGAACGCTTCAACCTAGAAGAACAATATATGGTGAGCCAAGTGGGATTTGTGTACTGATCATTACGACCAAGTAACATCAAGATTGGGTGAAAAAATATTTGCTGGTATTTCGGAAATTCGTAATTTCTTAGAAGCTTGGCAACACCTCTCAATGCAAGTGCTTTTCCACAGTCTGTGCCTAGGGCTACTTGAAGAGGAAACAAACATAGAGACAAAACGGAGAACTACTTTATTTTGTCAAGTTTCAACCAGCTACTACAAACCATGTTGGATTTAGAGTTCCAAATTCATCTATCTATATAGGAGAGAACAGAGGGAAACCTAAGTATAAAAACTGCTACTGTAGACGAACGCTTTAACCTAGAAGAACAAAATTTGGTCAGCCAAGTGGGATTTGTGTACTGATCATTACCACCAACTATCATAAAGATTGGGTGAAAAAATGTTTGCTGGTATTTCGGAAACTCGTTATTTCTTAGAAGCTTGGCAACCCATCTCAATGAAAGTGCTTTTCCACAGTCTGTGCCTAGGGCTACTTGAAGAGGAAACAAACCATAGAAACAAATCTGAGAACTCCTTTATTTTGTCAAGTTTCAAAGAGCTACTACAAACCATGTTGGATTTAGAGTTCCAAATTCATCTATCTATATAGCAGAGAACAGAGGGAAACCTAAATATAAAAACTGCTACTGTAGACGAACGCTTCAACCTAGAAGAACAAAATTTGGTGAGCCAAGTGGGATTTGTGTACTGATCATTACGACGAAGTAACATCAAGATTGGGTGAAAAAATATTTGCTGGTATTTCGGAAATTCGTAATTTCTTAGAAGCTTGGCAACCCCTCTCAATGAAAGTGCTTTTCCACAGTCTGTGCCTAGGGCTACTTGAAGCGGAAACAAACCATAGACACAAAACGGAGAACTACTTTATTTTGTCAAGTTTCAACCAGCTACTACAAACCATGTTGGATTTAGAGTTCCAAATTCATCTATCTATATAGGAGGGAACAGAGGGAAACCTAAATATAAAAACTGCTACTGTAGACGAACGCTTCAACATAGAAGAACAAAATTTGGTGAGCCAAGTGGGATTTGTGTACTGATCATTACCACCAAGTATCATCAAGATTGGGTTAAAAAATATTTGCTGGTATTTCGGAAACTCGTAATTTCTTAGAAGCTTGGCAACCCCTTTCAATGAAAGTGCTTTTCCACAGTCTGTGCCTAGGGCTACTTGAAGAGGAAACAAACCATAGAGACAAAACTGAGAACTCCTTTATTTTGTCAAGTTTCAAAGAGCTACTAAAAACCATGTTGGATTTAGAGTTCCAAATTCATCTATCTAAATAGGAGAGAACAGAATGAAACCTATATATAAAAACTGCTACTGTAGACGAATGCTTCAACCTAGAAGAACAAAATTTGGTGAGCAAAGTGGGATTTGTGTACTGATCATTACCACCAAGTATCATCAAGATTGGGTTAAAAAATATTTGCTGGTATTTCGGAAACTCGTAATTTCTTAGAAGCTTGGCAACCCATCTCAATGAAAGTGCTTTTCCACAGTCTGTGCCTAAGGCTACTTGAAGAGGAAACAAACCATAGAGACAAAACTGAGAACTCCTTTATTTTGTCAAGTTTCAAAGAGCTAATACAAACCGTGTTGGATTTAGAGTTCCAAATTCATCTATCTATATAGGAGAGAACAGAGGGAAACCTAAATATAAAAACTGCTACTGTAGACGAACGCTTCAACCTAGAAGAACAAAATTTGGTGAGCCAAGTGCGATTTGTGTACTGATCATTACGACCAAGTAACATCAAGATTGGGTGAAAAAATATTTCCTGGTATTTCGGAAATTCGTAATTTCTTAGAAGCTTGGCAACCCCTCTCAATGAAAGTGCTTTTCCACAGTCTGTGCCTAGGGCTACTTGAAGAGGAAACAAACCATAGAGACAAAACGGAGAACTACTTTATTTTGTCAAGTTTCAACCAGCTACTACAAACCATGTTGGATTTAGAGTTCCAAATTCATCTATCTATATAGGAGAGAACAGAGGGAAACCTAAATATAAAAACTGCTACTGTAGACGAACGCTTCAACCTAGAAGAACAAAATTTGGTTAGCCAAGTGGGATTAGTGTACTGATCATTACCACCAACTATCATCAAGATTGGGTGAAAAAATATTTGCTGATATTTCGGAAACTCATTATTTCTTAGAAGCTTGGCAACCCCTCTCAATGAAAGTGCTTTTCCACAGTCTGTGCCTAGGGCTACTTGAAGAGGAAACAAACCATAGAGACAAAACTGAGAACTCCTTTATTTTGTCAAGTTTCAAAGAGCTACTACAAACCATGTTGGATTTAGAGTTCCAAATTCATCTATCTATATATGAGAGAAAAGAGTGAAACCTAAATATAAAAACTGCTACTGTAGACGAACGCTTCAACCTAGAAGAACAAAATTTGGTGAGCCAAGTGGGATCTGTGTACTGATCATTACCACCAAGAATCCTCAAGATTGGGTGAAAAAATTTTTGCTGGTATTTCGGAAACTAGTTATTTCTTAAAAGCTTGGCAACCCCTCTCAATGAAAGTGCTTTTCCACAGTCTGTGCCTAGGGCTACTTGAAGAGGAAACAAACCATAGAGACAAAACTGAGAACTCCTTTATTTTGTCAAGTTTCAAAGAGCTACTACAAACCATGTTGGATTTAGAGTTAAAATTCATCTATCTATATAGGAGAGAACAGAGGGAAACAAAATATAAAAACTGCTACTTTAGACGAACGCTTCAACCTAGAAGAACTAAATTTGGTCAGCCAAGTGGGATTTGTGTACTGATCATTACCACCAACTATCATCAAGATTGGCTGAAAAAATATTTGCTGGTATTTCGGAAACTCGTTATTTCTTAGAAGCTTGGCAACCCCTCTCAATGAAAGTGCTTTTACACAGTCTGTGCCTAGGGCTACTTGAAGAGGAAACAAACCATAGAGAGAAAACTCAGAACTCCTTTATTTTGTCAAGTTTCAAAGAGCTACTACAAACCATGTTGGATTTAGTGTTCCAAATTCATCTATCTATATATGAGAGAAAAGAGTGAAACCTAAATATAAAAACTGCTACTGTAGACTCAGGCTTCAACCTAGAAGAACACAATTTAGTGAGCCAAGTGGGATCTGTGTACTGATCATTACCACCAAGTATCATCAAGATTGGGTGAAAAATTTTTGCTGGTATTTCGGAAACTCGTTATTTCTTAAAAGCTTGGCAACCCCTCTCAATGAAAGTGCTTTTCCACAGTCTGTGCCTAGGGCTACTTGAAGTGGAAACAAACCATAGAGACAAAACTGAGAACTCCTTTATTTTGTCAAGTTTCAAGGAGCTACTACAATCCATGTTGTATTTAGAGTACCAAATTCCTCTATCTATATAGGAGAGAACAGAGAGAAAACTAAATATAAAAACAGCTACTTTAGACGAACGCTTCAACCTAGAAGAACAAAATTTGGTGAGCCTAGTGTGATTTGTGTACTGATCATTACCACCAAGTATCATCAAGATTGGGTGAAAAAATATTTGCTGGTATTTTGGAAACTCGTTATTTCTTAGAAGCTTGGCAACCCATCTCAATGAAAGTGCTTTCCACAGTCTGTGCCTAGGGCTACTTGAAGAGGAAACAAACCATAGAGACAAAACTGAGAACTCCTTTATTTTTTCATGTTTCAAAGAGCTACTACAAACCATGTTGGATTTAGATTTCCAAATTCATCTATCTATATAGGAGAGAACAGAGGGAAACCTAAACATAAAAACTGCTACTGTAGACGAACGCTTCAACCTAGAAGAACAAAATTTGGTGAGCCAAGTGGGATTTGTGTACTGATCATTACCACCAAGTATCATCAAGATTGGGTGAAAAAATATTTGCTGGTATTTCGGAAACTCGTTATTTCTCAGAAGCTTGGCAACCCCTCTCAATGAAAGTGCTTTTCCACAGTCTGTGCCTAGGGCTACTTGAAGAGGAAACAAACCATAGAGACAGAACTGAGAACTCCTTTATTTTTTCAAGTTTCAAAGAGCTACTACAAACCCTGTTGGATTTAGAGTTCCAAATTCATCTATCTATATAGGAGAGAACAGAGGGAAACCTAAATATTAAAACTGCTACTGTAGAAGAACGCTTCAACCTAGAAAAACAAAATTTGGTGAGCCAAGTGGGATTTGTGTCCTGATCATTACCACCAAGTATCATCAAGATTGGGTGAAAAAATATTTGCTGGTATTTCAGAAACTTGTAATTTCTTAGAAGCCTGGCAACCACTCTCAATGAAACTGCTTTTCCACAGTCTGTGCCTAGGGCTACTTGAAGAGGAAACAAACCATAGAGAGAAAACTGAGAACTCCTTTATTTTGTCAAGTTTCTAAGAGCTACTATAAACCGTGTGGATTTAGTGTTCCAAATTCATCTATCTATATAGGAGAGAAGAGAGGGAAACCTAAATATAAAAACTGCTACTGTAGACGAACGCTTCAACCTAGAGGAACAATATTTGGTGAGCCAAGTGGGATTTGTGTACTGATCATTACGACCAAGTAACATCAAGATTGGGTGAAAAAATATTTGCTGGTATTTCGGAAATTCGTAATTTCTTAGAAGCTTGGCAACACCTCTCAATGAAAGTGCTTTTCCACAGTCTGTGCCTAGGGCTACTTGAAGCGGAAACAAACCATAGAGACAAAACGGAGAACTACTTTATTTTGTCAAGTTTCAACCAGCTACTACAAACCATGTTGGATTTAGAGTTCCAAATACATCTATCTATATAGGAGGGAACAGAGGGAAACCTAAATATAAAAACTGCTACTGTAGACGAACGCTTCAACCTAGAAGAACAAAATTTGGTGAGCCAAGTGGGATTTGTGTACTGATCATTTCCACCAAGTATCATCAAGATTGGGTGAAAAAATATTTGCTCTTATTTCGGAAACTCGTGATTTCTTAAAAGCTTGGCAACCCCTCTCAATGAAAGTGCTTTTCCACAGTCTGTGCCTAGGGCTACTTGAAGAGGAAACAAACCATAGAGACAAAACTGAGAACTCCTTTATTTTGTCAAGTTTCAAATAGCTACTACAATCCATGTTGGATTTAGAGTTCCAAATTCATCTATCTATATAGGAGAGAACAGAGAGAAACCTAAATATAAAAACAGCTACTGTAGACGAACGCTTCAACCTAGAAGAACAAAATTTGGTGAGCCTAGTGTGATTTGTGTACTGATCATTACCACCAAGTATCATCAAGATTGGGTGAAAAAATATTTGCTGGTATTTCGGAAACTTGTAATTTCTTAGAAGCCTGGCAACCACTCTCAATGAAAGTGCTTTTCCACAGTCTGTGCCTAGGGCTACTTGAAGAAGAAACAAACCATAGAGAGAAAACTGAGAACTCCTTTATTTTGTCAAGTTTCAAAGAGCTACTATAAACCCTGTTGGATTTAGTGTTCCAAATTCATCTATCTATATAGGAGAGAACAGACGGAAACCTAAATATAAAAACTGCTATTGCAGACCAACGTTTCAACCTAGAAGAACAAAATTTGGTGAGCCAAGTGGGATTTGTGTACTGGTCATTACCACCAAGTATCATCAAGATTGGGTGAAAAAATATTTGCTGGTATTTTGGAAACTCGTTATTTCATAGAAGCTTGGCAACCCATCTCAATGAAAGTGCTTTCCACAGTCTGTGCCTAGGGCTACTTGAAGAGGAAACAAACCATAGAGACAAAACTGAGAACTCCTTTATTTTGTCAAGTTTCAAAGAGCTACTACAAACCATGTTGGATTTAGAGTTCCAAATTCATCTATCTATATAGGAGAGAACAGAGGGAGACATAAATATAAAAACTGCTAGTGTAGACGAACGCTTCAACCTAGAAGAACAAAATTTGGTGAGCCAAGTGGGATTTGGGTACTGATCATTACCACCAAGTATCATCAAGATTGGGTGAAAAAATATTTGCTGGTATTTCGGAAAATCGTAATTTCTTAGAAGCTTGGCAACCCCTCTCAATGAAAGTGCTTTTCCACAGTATGTGCCTAGGGCTACTTGAAGAGGAAACAAACCATAGAGACAAAACTGAGAACTCCCTTATTTTGTCAAGTTTCAAAGAGCTACTACAAACCATGTTGGATTTAGAGTTCCAAATTCATCTATCTTTATAGGAGAGAACAGAGGGAAACAAAATATAAAAACTGCTACTTTAGACGAACGCTTCAACCTAGAAGAACTAAATTTGGTGAGCCAAGTGGGATTTGTGTACTGATCATTACCACCAACTATCATCAAGATTGGCTGAAAAAATATTTGCTGGTATTTCGGAAACTCGTTATTTCTTAGAAGCTTGGCAACCCCTCTCAATGAAAGTGCTTTTACACAGTCTGTGCCTAGGGCTACTTGAAGAGGAAACAAACCATAGAGAGAAAACTCAGAACTCCTTTATTTTGTCAAGTTTCAAAGAGCTATTACAAACCATGTTGGATTTAGTGTTCCAAATTCATCTATCTATATATGAGAGAAAAGAGTGAAACCTAAATATAAAAACTGCTACTGTAGACTCAGGCTTCAACCTAGAAGAACACAATTTAGTGAGCCTAGTGGGATCTGTGTACTGATCATTACCACCAAGTATTATCAAGATTGGGTGAAAAATTTTTGCTGGTATTTCGGAAATTCGTTATTTCTTAAAAGCTTGGTAACCCCTCTCAATGAAAGTGCTTTTCCACAGTATGTGCCTAGGGCTACTTGAAGTGGAAACAAACCATAGAGACAAAACTGAGAACTCCTTTATGTTGTCAAGTTTCAAGGAGCTACTACAATCCATGTTGGATTTAGAGTACCAAATTCATCTATCTATATAGGAGAGAACAGAGAGAAAACTAAATATAAAAACAGCTACTGTAGACGAACGCTTCAACCTAGAAGAACAAAATTTGGTGAGCCAAGTGGGATTTGTGTACTGATCATTCGCACCAAGTATCATCAAGATTGGGTGAAAAAATATTTGCTGGTATTTCGGAAACTCGTTATTTCTCAGAAGCTTGGCAACCCCTCTCAATGAAAGTGCTTTTCCACAGTCTGTGCCTAGGGCTACTTGAAGAGGAAACAAACCATAGAGACAGAACTGAGAACTCCTTTATTTTGTCAAGTTTCAAAGAGCTACTACAAACCATGTTGGATTTAGAGTTCCAAATTCATCTATCTATATAGGAGAGAACAGAGGGAAACCTAAATATTAAAACTGCTACTGTAGAAGAACGCTTCAACCTAGAAGAACAAAATTTGGTGAGCCAAGTGGGATTTGTGTCCTGATCATTACCACCAAGTATCATCAAGATTGGGTGAAAAAATATTTGCTGGTATTTCGGAAACTTGTAATTTCTTAGAAGCTTGGCAACCACTCTCAATGAAAGTGCTTTTCCACAGTCTGTGCCTAGGGCTACTTGAAGAGGAAACAAACCATAGAGAGAAAACTGAGAACTCCTTTATTTTGTCAAGTTTCTAAGAGCTACTATAAACCCTGTGGATTTAGTGTTCCAAATTCATCTATCCATATAGGAGAGAACAGAGGGAAACCTAAATATAAAAACTGCTACTGTAGACGAACGCTTCAACCTAGAAGAACAATATTTGGTGAGCCAAGTGGGATTTGTGTACTGATCATTACGACCAAGTAACATCAAGATTGGGTGAAAAAATATTTGCTAGTATTTCGGAAATTCGTAATTTTTAGAAGCTTGGCAACACCTCTCAATGAAAGTGCTTTTCCACAGTCTGTGCCTAGGGCTACTTGAAGAGGAAACAAACATAGAGACAAAATGGAGAACTACTTTATTTTGTCAAGTTTCAACCAGCTACTACAAACCATGTTGGATTTAGAGTTCCAAATTCATCTATCTATATAGGAGAGAACAGAGGGAAACCTAAATATAAAAACTGCTACTGTAGACGAACGCTTCAACCTAGAAGAACAAAATTTGGTGAGCCAAGTGGGATTTGTGTACTGATCATTACCACCAACTATCATCAAGATTGGGTGAAAAAATATTTGCTGGTATTTCAGAATCTCGTTATTTCTTAGAAGCTTGGCAACACCTCTCAATGAAAGTGCTTTTCCACAGTCTGTGCCTAGGGCTACTTGAAGAGGAAACAAACCATAGAGACAAAACTGAGAACTCCTATATTTTGTCAGGTTTCAAAGAGCTACTACAAACCATGTTGGATTTAGAGTTCCAAATTCATCTATCTATATAGGAGAGAACAGAGGGAAACCTAAATATAAAAACTGCTACTGTAGACGAACGCTTCAACCTAGAAGAACAAAATTTGGTGAGCCAAGTGGGATTTGTGTACTGATCATTACCACCAAGTATCATCAAAATTGGGTGAAAAAATATTTGCTGGTATTTCGGAAACTCGTAATTTCTTAGAAGATTGGCAACCCCTCTCAATAAAAGTGCTTTTCCACAGTCTGTGCCTAGGGCTACTTGAAGAGGAAACAAACCATAGAGACAAAACTGAGAACTCCTTTATTTTGTCAATTTTCAAAGAGCTACTACAAACCATGTTGGATTTAGAGTTCCAAATTCATCTATCTATATAGGAGAGAACAGAGAGAAACCTAAATATAAAAACTGCTACTGTAGACGAACGCTTTAACCTAGAAGAACAAAATTTGGTGAGCCAAGTGGGATTTGTGTACTGATCATTACCACCAACTATCATCAAGTTTGGCTGAAAAAATATTTGCTGGTATTTCGGAAACTCGTTATTTCTTAGAAGCTTGGCAACCCCTCTCAATGAAATTGCTTTTCCACAGTCCGTGCCTAGGGCTACTTGAAGAGGAAACAAACCATAGAGACAAAACTGAGAACTCCTTTATTTTGTCAAGTTTCAAAGAGCTACGACAAACCATGTTGGATTTACAGTTCCAAATTCATCTATCTATATATGAGAGAAAATAGTGAAAACTAAATATAAAAACTGCTACTGTAGACGAACGCTTTAACCTAGAAGAACAAAATTTGGTGAGCCAAGTGGGATCTGTGTACTGATCATTACCACCAAGTATCATCAAGATTGGGTGAAAAAATTTTTGCTGGTATTTCAGAAACTCGTTATTTCTTAAAAATTGGCAACCCCTCTCAATGAAAGTGTTATTCCACAGTCTGTGCCTAGGGCTACTTGAAGAGGAAACAAACCATAGAGACAAAACTGAGAACTCCTTTATTTTGTCAAGTTTCAAAGAGCTACTACAATCCATGTTGGATTTAAGTTCCAAATTAATCTATCTATATAGGAGAGAACAGAGAGAAACCTAAATATAAAAACAGCTACTGTAGATGAACGCTTCAACCTAGAAGAACAAAATTTGGTGAGCCTAGTGTGATTTGTGTACTGATCATTACCACCAAGTATTATCAAGATTGGGTGAAAAAATATTTGCTGGTATTTCGGAAACTTGTAATTTCTTAGAAGCCTGGCAACCACTCTCAATGAAAGTGCTTTTCCACAGTCTGTGCCTAGGGCTACTTGAAGAGGAAACAAACCATAGAGAGAAAAATGAGAACTCCTTTATTTTGTCAACTTTCAAAGAGCTACTATAAACCATGTTGGATTTAGTCTTCCAAATTCATCTATCTATATAGGAGAGAACAGAGGGAAACCTAAATATAAAAACTGCTACTGTAGACGTACGCTTCAACCTAGAAGAACAAAATTTGGTGAGCCAAGTGGGATTTGTGTACTGACAATTACAACCAAGTATCATCAATATTGGGTGAAAAAATATTTGCTGGTATTTCGGAAACTCGTAATTTCTTAGAAGCTTGGCAACCCCTCTCAATGAAAGTGCTTTTCCACAGTCTGTGCCTAGGGCTACTTGAAGAGGAAACAAACCATAGAGACAAAATTGAGAACTCCTTTTTTTTGTCAAGTTTCAAAGAGCTACTACAAACCATGTTGGATTTAGAGTTCCAAATTCATCTATCTATATAGGAGAGAACAGAGGGAAACCTAAATATAAAAACTGCTACTGTAGATGAACGCTTCAACCTAGAAGAACAAAATTTGGTGAGCCAAGTGGGATTTGTGTACTGATCATTACCACCAACCATCATCAAGTATGGCTGAAAAAATTATTTGCTGGTATTTTGGAAACTCGTTATTTCTTAGAAGCTTGGCAACCCCTCTCAATGAAAGTGCTTTTCCACAGTCTGTGCCTAGGGCTACTTGAAGAGGAAACAAACCATAGAGACAAAACTGAGATCTCCTTTATTTTGTCAAGTTTCAAAGAGCTACTACAAACCATGTTGGATTTAGAGTTCCAAATTCATCTATGTATATATGAGAGAAAAGAGTGAAACCTAAATATAAAAACTGCTACTGTAGACAAACGCTTCAACCTAGAAGAACAAAATTTGGTGAGCCAAGTGGGATCTGTGTACTGATCATTATCACCAAGTATCATCAAGATTGGGTGAAAAAATTTTTGCTGGTATTTCGAAAATTCGTAATTTCTTAGAAGCTTGGCAACACCTATCAATGAAAGTGCTTTTCCACAGTCTGTGCCTAGGGCTACTTGATGCGGAAACAAACCATAGAGACAAAACGGAGAACTACTTTATTTTGTCAAGTTTCAACCAGCTACTACAAACCATGTTGGATTTAGAGTTCCAAATACATCTATCTATATAGGAGGGAACAGAGGGAAACCTAAATATAAAAACTGCTACTGTAGACGAACGCTTCAACCTAGAAGAACAAAATTTGGTGAGCCAAGTGGGATTTGTGTACTGATCATTACCACCAAGTATCATCAAGATTGGGTAAAAAAATATTTGCTGGTATTTCGGAAACTCGTAATTTCTTAGAAGCTTGGCAACACCTCTCAATGAAAGTGCTTTTCCACAGTCTGTGCCTAGGGCTACTTGAAGAGGAAACAATCCATAGAGACAAAACTGAGAACTCCTTCATTTTGTCAAGTTTCAAAGAGCTACTACAAACCATGTTGGATTTAGAGTTCCAAATTCATCTATCTATATAGGAGAGAACAGAGGGAAACCTAAATATAAAAACTGCTACTGTAGACGAACGCTTCAACCTAGAAGAACAAAATTTGGTGAGCCAAGTTGGATTTGTGTACTGATCATTACCACCAAGTATCATCAAGATTGGGTGAAAAAATTTTTGCTGGTATTTCGGAAACTCGTGATTTCTTAAAAGCTTGGCAACCCCTCTCAATGAAAGTGCTTTTCCACAGTCTGTGCCTAGGGTTACTTGAAGAGGAAACAAACCATAGAGACAAAACTGAGAACTCCTTTATTTTGTCAAGTTTCAAAGAGCTACTACAATCCATGTTGGATTTAGAGTTCCAAATTCATCTATCTATATAGGAGAGAACAGAGAGAAACCTAAATATAAAAACAGCTACTGTAGACGAACGCTTCAACCTAGAAGAACAAAATTTGGTGAGCCTAGTGTGATTTGTGTACTGATCATTACCACCAAGTATCATCAAGATTGGGTGAAAAAATATTTGCTGGTATTTCGGAAACTTGTAATTTCTTAGAAGCCTGGCAACCACTCTCAATGAAAGTGCTTTTCCACAGTCTGTGCCTAGGGCTACTTGAAGAGGAAACAAACCATAGAGAGAAAACTGAGAACTCCTTTATTTTGTCAAGTTTCAAAGAGCTACTATAAACCTTGTTGGATTTAGTGTTCCAAATTCATCTATCTATATAGGAGAGAACAGAGGGAAACCTAAATATAAAAACTGCTATTGTAGACCAACGTTTCAACCTAGAGGAACAAAATTTGGTGAGCCAAGTGGGATTTGTGTAGTGATCATTACCACCAAGTATCATCAAGATTGGGTGAAAAAATATTTGCTGGTATTTTGGAAACTCGTTATTTCTTAGAAGCTTGGCAACCCATCTCAATGAAAGTGCTTTCCACAGTCTGTGCCTAGGGCTACTTGAAGAGGAAACAAACCACAGAGATAAAACTGAGAACTCCTTTATTTTTTCAAGTTTCAAAGAGCTACTACAAACCATGTTGGATTTAGAGTTCCAAATTCATCTATCTATATAGGAGAGAACAGAGGGAAACCTAAACATAAAAACTGCTACTGTAGAAGAACGCTTCAACCTAGAAGAACAAAATTTGGTGAGCCAAGTGGGATTTGTGTACTGATCATTACCACCAAGTATCATCAAGATTGGGTGAAAAAATATTTGCTGGTATTTCGGAAACTCGTTATTTCTCAGAAGCTTGGCAACCCCTCTCAATGAAAGTGCTTTTCCACAGTCTGTGCCTAGGGCTACTTGAAGAAGAAACAAATCATAGAGACAGAACTGAGAACTCCTTTATTTTGTCAAGTTTCAAAGAGCTACTACAAACCATGTTGGATTTAGAGTTCCAAATTCATCTATCTATATAGCAGAGAACAGAGGGAAACCTAAATATAAAAACTGCTACTGTAGAATAATGCTTCAACCTAGAAGAACAATATATGGTGAGCCAAGTGGGATTTGTGTCCTGATCATTACCACCAAGTATCATCAAGATTGGGTGAAAAAATATTTGCTGGTATTTCGGAAATTTGTAATTTCTTAGAAGCTTGGCAACACCTCTCAATGCAAGTGCTTTTCCACAGTCTGTGCCTAGGGCTACTTGAAGAGGAAACAAACATAGAGACAAAACGGAGAACTACTTTATTTTGTCAAGTTTCAACCAGCTACTACAAACCATGTTGGATTTAGAGTTCCAAATTCATCTATCTATATAGGAGAGAACAGAGGGAAACCTAAATATAAAAACTGCTACTGTAGACGAACGCTTCAACCTAGAAGAACAAAATTTGGTCAGCCAAGTGGGATTTGTGTACTGATCATTACCACCAACTATCATAAAGATTGGGTGAAAAAATATTTGCTGGTATTTCGGAAACTCGTTATTTCTTAGAAGCTTGGCAACCCATCTCAATGAAAGTGCTTTTCCACAGTCTGTGCCTAGGGCTACTTGAAGAGGAAACAAACCATAGAGACAAATCTGAGAACTCCTTTATTTTGTCAAGTTTCAAAGAGCTACTACAAACCATGTTGGATTTAGAGTTCCAAATTCATCTATCTATATAGGAGAGAACAGAGGGAAACCTAAATATAAAAACTGCTACTGTAAACGAACGCTTCAACCTAGAAGAACAATATATGGTGAGCCAAGTGGGATTTGTGTACTGATCATTACGACCAAGTAACATCAAGATTGGGTGAAAAAATATTTGCTGGTATTTCGGAAATTCGTAATTTCTTAGAAGCTTGGCAACACCTCTCAATGCAAGTGCTTTTCCACAGTCTGTGCCTAGGGCTACTTGAAGAGGAAACAAACATAGAGACAAAACGGAGAACTACTTTATTTTGTCAAGTTTCAACCAGCTACTACAAACCATGTTGGATTTAGAGTTCCAAATTCATCTATCTATATAGGAGAGAACAGAGGGAAACCTAAGTATAAAAACTGCTACTGTAGACGAACGCTTCAACCTAGAAGAACAAAATTTGGTCAGCCAAGTGGGATTTGTGTACTGATCATTACCACCAACTATCATAAAGATTGGGTGAAAAAATGTTTGCTGGTATTTCGGAAACTCGTTATTTCTTAGAAGCTTGGCAACCCATCTCAATGAAAGTGCTTTTCCACAGTCTGTGCCTAGGGCTACTTGAAGAGGAAACAAACCATAGAGACAAATCTGAGAACTTTTTTATTTTGTCAAGTTTCAAAGAGCTACTACAAACCATGTTGGATTTAGAGTTCCAAATTCATCTATCTATATAGGAGAGAACAGAGGGAAACCTAAATATAAAAACTGCTACTGTAGACGAACGCTTCAACCTAGAAGAACAAAATTTGGTGAGCCAAGTGGGATTTGTGTACTGATCATTACGACCAAGTAACATCAAGATTGGGTGAAAAAATATTTGCTGGTATTTCGGAAATTCGTAATTTCTTAGAAGCTTGGCAACCCCTCTCAATGAAAGTGCTTTTCCACAGTCTGTGCCTAGGGCTACTTGAAGAGAAAACAAACCATAGAGACAAAACGGAGAACTACTTTATTTTGTCAAGTTTCAACCAGCTACTACAAACCATGTTGGATTTAGAGTTCCAAATTCATCTATCTATATAGGAGAGAACAGAGGGAAACCTAAATATAAAAACTGCTACTGTAGACGAACGCTTCAACCTAGAAGAACAAAATCTGGTGAGCCAAGTGGGATCTGTGTACTGATCATTACCACCAAGAATCATCAAGATTGGTTGAAAAAATTTTTGCTGGTATTTCGGAAACTAGTTATTTCTTAAAAGCTTGGCAACCCCTCTCAATGAAAGTGCTTTTCCACAGTCTGTGCCTAGGGCTACTTGAAGAGGAAACAAACCATAGAGACAAAACTGAGAACTCCTTTATTTTGTCAAGTTTCAAAGAGCTACTACAATCCATGTTGGATTTAGAGTTCCAAATTCATCTATCTATATAGGAGAGAACAGAGAGAAACCTAAATATAAAAACAGCTACTGTAGACGAACGCTTCAACCTAGAAGAACAAAATTTGGTGAGCCTAGTGGGATTTGTGTAGTGATCATTACCACCAAGAATCATCAAGATTGGGTGAAAAAATATTTGCTGGTATTTCGGAAACTTGTAATTTCTTAGAAGCCTGGCAACCACTCTCAATGAATGTGCTTTCCCACAGTCTGTGCCTAGGGCTACTTGAAGAGGAAACAAACCATAGAGAGAAAACTGAGAACTCCTTTATTTTGTCAAGTTTCAAAGAGCTACTATAAACCATGTTGGATTTAGTGTTTTAAATTCATCTATCTATATAGGAGAGAACACAGGGAAACCTAAATATAAAAACTGCTATTGTAGACCAACGTTTCAACCCAGAGGAACAAAATTTGGTGAGCCAAGTGGGATTTGTGTACTGATCATTACCACCAAGTATCATCAAGATTGGGTGAAAAAATATTTGCTGGTATTTCGGAAACTCGTTATTGCTCAGAAGCTTGGCAACCCCTCTCAATGAAAGTGCTTTTCCACAGTCTGTGCCTAGAGCTACTTGAAGAGGAAACAAACCATAGAGACAGAACTGAGAACTCCTTTATTTTTTCAAGTTTCAAAGAGCTACTACAAACCATGTTGGATTTAGAGTTCCAAATTCATCTATCTATATAGGAGAGAACAGGGAAACCTAAATATTAAAACTGCTACTGTAGAAGAACGCTTCAACCTAGAAGAAAAAAATTTGGTGAGCCAAGTGGGATTTGTGTCCTGATCATTACCACCAAGTATCATCAAGACTGGGTGAAAAAATATTTGCTGGTATTTCGGAAACTTGTAATTTCTTAGAAGCCTGGCAACCACTCTCAATGAAAGTGCTTTTCCACAGTCTGTGCCTAGGGCTACGTGAAGAGGAAACAAACCATAGAGAGAAAACTGAGAACTCCTTTATTTTGTCAAGTTTCTAAGAGCTACTATAAACCCTGTGGATTTAGTGTACCAAATTCATCTATCTATATAGGAGAGAACAGAGGGAAACCTAAATATAAAAACTGCTACTGTAAACGAACGCTTCAACCTAGAAGAACAATATATGGTGAGCCAAGTGGGATTTGTGTACTGATCATTACGACCAAGTAACATCAAGATTGGGTGAAAAAATATTTGCTGGTATTTCGGAAATTCGTAATTTCTTAGAAGCTTGGCAACACCTCTCAATGCAAGTGCTTTTCCACAGTCTGTGCCTAGGGCTACTTGAAGAGGAAACAAACATAGAGACAAAACGGAGAACTACTTTATTTTGTCAAGTTTCAACCAGCTACTACAAACCATGTTGGATTTAGAGTTCCAAATTCATCTATCTATATAGGAGAGAACAGAGGGAAACCTAAATATAAAAACTGCTACTGTAGACGAACGCTTCAACCTAGAAGAACAAAATTTGGTCAGCCAAGTGGGATTTGTGTACTGATCATTACCACCAACTATCATAAAGATTGGGTGAAAAAATATTTGCTGGTATTTCGGAAACTCGTTATTTCTTAGAAGCTTGGCAACCCATCTCAATGAAAGTGCTTTTCCACAGTCTGTGCCTAGGGCTACTTGAAGAGGAAACAAACCATAGAGACAAATCTGAGAACTCCTTTATTTTGTCAAGTTTCAAAGAGCTACTACAAACCATGTTGGATTTAGAGTTCCAAATTCATCTATCTATATAGGAGAGAACAGAGGGAAACCTAAATATAAAAACTGCTACTGTAAACGAACGCTTCAACCTAGAAGAACAATATATGGTGAGCCAAGTGGGATTTGTGTACTGATCATTACGACCAAGTAACATCAAGATTGGGTGAAAAAATATTTGCTGGTATTTCGGAAATTCGTAATTTCTTAGAAGCTTGGCAACACCTCTCAATGCAAGTGCTTTTCCACAGTCTGTGCCTAGGGCTACTTGAAGAGGAAACAAACATAGAGACAAAACGGAGAACTACTTTATTTTGTCAAGTTTCAACCAGCTACTACAAACCATGTTGGATTTAGAGTTCCAAATTCATCTATCTATATAGGAGAGAACAGAGGGAAACCTAAGTATAAAAACTGCTACTGTAGACGAACGCTTTAACCTAGAAGAACAAAATTTGGTCAGCCAAGTGGGATTTGTGTACTGATCATTACCACCAACTATCATAAAGATTGGGTGAAAAAATGTTTGCTGGTATTTCGGAAACTCGTTATTTCTTAGAAGCTTGGCAACCCATCTCAATGAAAGTGCTTTTCCACAGTCTGTGCCTAGGGCTACTTGAAGAGGAAACAAACCATAGAAACAAATCTGAGAACTCCTTTATTTTGTCAAGTTTCAAAGAGCTACTACAAACCATGTTGGATTTAGAGTTCCAAATTCATCTATCTATATAGCAGAGAACAGAGGGAAACCTAAATATAAAAACTGCTACTGTAGACGAACGCTTCAACCTAGAAGAACAAAATTTGGTGAGCCAAGTGGGATTTGTGTACTGATCATTACGACGAAGTAACATCAAGATTGGGTGAAAAAATATTTGCTGGTATTTCGGAAATTCGTAATTTCTTAGAAGCTTGGCAACCCCTCTCAATGAAAGTGCTTTTCCACAGTCTGTGCCTAGGGCTACTTGAAGCGGAAACAAACCATAGACACAAAACGGAGAACTACTTTATTTTGTCAAGTTTCAACCAGCTACTACAAACCATGTTGGATTTAGAGTTCCAAATTCATCTATCTATATAGGAGGGAACAGAGGGAAACCTAAATATAAAAACTGCTACTGTAGACGAACGCTTCAACATAGAAGAACAAAATTTGGTGAGCCAAGTGGGATTTGTGTACTGATCATTACCACCAAGTATCATCAAGATTGGGTTAAAAAATATTTGCTGGTATTTCGGAAACTCGTAATTTCTTAGAAGCTTGGCAACCCCTTTCAATGAAAGTGCTTTTCCACAGTCTGTGCCTAGGGCTACTTGAAGAGGAAACAAACCATAGAGACAAAACTGAGAACTCCTTTATTTTGTCAAGTTTCAAAGAGCTACTAAAAACCATGTTGGATTTAGAGTTCCAAATTCATCTATCTAAATAGGAGAGAACAGAATGAAACCTATATATAAAAACTGCTACTGTAGACGAATGCTTCAACCTAGAAGAACAAAATTTGGTGAGCAAAGTGGGATTTGTGTACTGATCATTACCACCAAGTATCATCAAGATTGGGTTAAAAAATATTTGCTGGTATTTCGGAAACTCGTAATTTCTTAGAAGCTTGGCAACCCATCTCAATGAAAGTGCTTTTCCACAGTCTGTGCCTAAGGCTACTTGAAGAGGAAACAAACCATAGAGACAAAACTGAGAACTCCTTTATTTTGTCAAGTTTCAAAGAGCTAATACAAACCGTGTTGGATTTAGAGTTCCAAATTCATCTATCTATATAGGAGAGAACAGAGGGAAACCTAAATATAAAAACTGCTACTGTAGACGAACGCTTCAACCTAGAAGAACAAAATTTGGTGAGCCAAGTGCGATTTGTGTACTGATCATTACGACCAAGTAACATCAAGATTGGGTGAAAAAATATTTCCTGGTATTTCGGAAATTCGTAATTTCTTAGAAGCTTGGCAACCCCTCTCAATGAAAGTGCTTTTCCACAGTCTGTGCCTAGGGCTACTTGAAGAGGAAACAAACCATAGAGACAAAACGGAGAACTACTTTATTTTGTCAAGTTTCAACCAGCTACTACAAACCATGTTGGATTTAGAGTTCCAAATTCATCTATCTATATAGGAGAGAACAGAGGGAAACCTAAATATAAAAACTGCTACTGTAGACGAACGCTTCAACCTAGAAGAACAAAATTTGGTTAGCCAAGTGGGATTAGTGTACTGATCATTACCACCAACTATCATCAAGATTGGGTGAAAAAATATTTGCTGATATTTCGGAAACTCATTATTTCTTAGAAGCTTGGCAACCCCTCTCAATGAAAGTGCTTTTCCACAGTCTGTGCCTAGGGCTACTTGAAGAGGAAACAAACCATAGAGACAAAACTGAGAACTCCTTTATTTTGTCAAGTTTCAAAGAGCTACTACAAACCATGTTGGATTTAGAGTTCCAAATTCATCTATCTATATATGAGAGAAAAGAGTGAAACCTAAATATAAAAACTGCTACTGTAGACGAACGCTTCAACCTAGAAGAACAAAATTTGGTGAGCCAAGTGGGATCTGTGTACTGATCATTACCACCAAGAATCCTCAAGATTGGGTGAAAAAATTTTTGCTGGTATTTCGGAAACTAGTTATTTCTTAAAAGCTTGGCAACCCCTCTCAATGAAAGTGCTTTTCCACAGTCTGTGCCTAGGGCTACTTGAAGAGGAAACAAACCATAGAGACAAAACTGAGAACTCCTTTATTTTGTCAAGTTTCAAAGAGCTACTACAAACCATGTTGGAT
>NW_027511181.1:0-27609 GCF_048772815.1 Callospermophilus lateralis | reverse complement strand
GCCGGGTCCAGGCCACGACCTCCCTGTGCAGCCTGACCCACCCCCCCACCCCTCGGCCTCCAGGATGGGGGGTCGGGGGGGGACACCTGCCCTTCCCCAGAACGCGGGGCCCGCTCCCCCACCCGTTCCTGCCACACAAGCAGAACCTTGCCACCCACATCCTGGGAGTGGGACAGTCCATCCAGCGTCTCTGGCTGGGTCGGTCTCCCTTCGCACCACCTCCGCAAGGTCCCTCCTGTGTCTCTGCCTCCTTTCCCACCGCCTTCCCTCCCTGAGGGTCCCCCTGAGTCTGTCTCTCTGCCTGTCTCTCTCTTTCTCTCTCATCGGAGCACCACATGTCTGTGTGTGTCTCTGCTCATCCATCTCTCCTTCTCCCTTGTGCCTCTCTTGGCCTGTGAGGAGGCATCCCTGTCTCCATCTCCCACTCAATGCCTCTCTGGCCTTGGCTCTCTTCTTTCTCTCTCTTTCACACACACACACACACACACACACACCACACACACACACACACAGACACACACACACTCACAGAGACACACACTCACCCTTCTGTTCCCCCCCCTCCTCCCACCCAGCAACTCACTCTGGGCTGCAAGTCACGGAGTCCATGGTCGCCTCGAGATTTTGCGGTCACAGGTTCTCTCATCTGCCGTCTAACTGCCCATGGATGTAAGAGTGGATTCAGACATAACCCTTGAAGTGCGCGCACCACTTCAGGGTGTGTGATCCGCAGAGGCTGAGAGGAGGCCGAGGAGGCCACAGGGTCTTAGGAGTCTGCGCTGAGAGCCAAGCAAGAGAGCAGATGGCAAAGGAGGGCAGGCGCTCCTGGAAGAGGAGGAAGCAGCCTTGAGAGCTGGCAACCGGTTCGGGGCCAGGGGGTTGCCCGGGAGGACCAGGTGCCAAGGGGAGCTGAAGCCCGGCCTGAGGGGACCGGGAGGCAGAGGTCCCTTGGTCGAGGTGACCCGTCCACCTGGAGACGACGGGACAACACGCAGGGCCTGACGACCCAGTGGGCCTGCGTGCCCACAACCAATGCTCCCCTCCCACTCCCCGACCCCCGCAATGCTTGCAGGTGAGGGGGCTTCCCCTCTGTTGAGGCCGCCGACTGAGCTCCCCACGGGGCTTTGAATCAGGGTGCTTCTTCCACGGGACGTCCTTTCCGGCAGCACCGCCACTGGACGGAGGGGTCTGTGCCCTTCCTCAGGGCAGTGCTGTGCACGTGCTGGATGTTGACTGGTAGGAACACGGCACAGAGCACTCCGACCATGGCACTGGGTCCCAACCGAGTGACTCTGCGGTGCTTTGCAGAGTGGGCCAGAAACTCCGCGCCTCGGCCCCAGCGGCGCACTTCTGAGCCTGGCTGGCGACTGACTGACTGGGAGCCAGCGGGCCGCAGCCCCTGGCCAGCCTCTGCCCGGGTTTCTGTGAGTCCCTGCGTGTGTTCCTCCCTCCTGCCCCTCCCTGTGCGTGGCTCCAGGCGCCAGGCACGCGTAGGGGTTGTGTGTGGCCGGCGGCCGGCCATTGCCCAGTCCCACTGCATTTCCAGCTGTCAGGGTCCCTGGGGTGTCCCAGGTGGTGCCCGTTCGCGTCTCCGCCCCTGGCTCTCTGGGCTCCCAGCTAGGCTAGGCTAGGCTAGGTTCTGGCGCCAGCGGGACACTGCTGCGGCCAGGGCTTCTGGGCTTCTCAGCCTGGCGAAGGGCGGGGTGGGCGTGGCGGTGGGGGGCCGGGGATCTCGGGGGGGGGGTGGGGTTCGCGGGGAGCCTGGGGCTTGGCGAGGAGGGGCTGAGGAGGCCAGGCCGCGCCAGGCCTGGTGGGGTGTCCGAGGGTGGTGCCCGCTCGCGTCTCCGCCCCTGGCTCTCTGGGCTCCCAGCTAGGCTAGGCTAGGCTAGGCTAGGTTCTGGCGCGAGCGGGGACACTGCTGCGGCCAGGGTTTCTGGGCTTCTCCGCCTGGCGAAGGGCGGGGTGGGCGTGGCGGTGGGGGGCCGGGGATCTGGGGGGGTGGGGGTCGCGGGGAGCCTGGGGCTTGGCGAGGAAGGGCTGAGGAGGCCAGGCCGCGCCAGGCCTGGCCGGGGCGGTGGGGGCCCTGTGGGATCTGGGTGGGGCTCGCGGGAGGTGGAGCCAGGTGGAGAGGGGCGGTGTTGGAGGCGGGACTCAGCCAGTCCCAGTCTCCCAGGACCCCCGGGCCCACTGCCGGGTCAAGTCAGGTGGGAGCGTGAGAGCCCCCAGCCTTGAGTTGAGTTGGGCTGGGCTGCGCTGTTCTGGGGCGGGCGAGGGAGGCCCCGTGCGACCACCCGCTCCGTTTCCCCCCCTCCACCCCCCTCCCCTCCACGCCCCTCCCCTCCCCTGGACTGAAGGGTGGAACCTGGAGCAGCCTCTGGAGGCGTCCCCGGGCGGCCCTCGCCGTCTACGGCCATACCACCCTGAACGCGCCCGATCTCGTCCGATCTCGGAAGCTAAGCAGGGTCGGGCCTGGTTAGTACTTGGATGGGAGACCGCCTGGGAATACCGGGTGCCGTAGGCTTTTGCGCCCCTTCCCACACACACTTTTAACCCGCGTGGCCCCGAGAGACATGCCGAGACCCCCGGGCCCTCCGGGGCAGGGCGCAGGGGCAGCCCTGGGCTGCCGGTCGGTGTCCCTCCCGTGGGTCAGCGCCCAGCAGCGCCGCGCCCCTGCAGCAAGGCCCACTGGCCTGGCTCTCCCCAGGGACGCTGGGACACTCACTCCATGAGAGCTGGCGAGGAGCCCAGCCGGGTCCAGGCCACGACCTCCCTGTGCAGCCTGACCCACCCCCCCACCCCTCGGCCTCCAGGATGGGGGGTCGGGGGGGACACCTGCCCTTCCCCAGAACGCGGGGCCCGCTCCCCCACCCGTTCCTGCCACACAAGCAGAACCTTGCCACCCACATCCTGGGAGTGGGACAGTCCATCCAGCGTCTCTGGCTGGGTCGGTCTCCCTTCGCACCACCTCCGCAAGGTCCCTCCTGTGTCTCTGCCTCCTTTCCCACCGCCTTCCTCCCTGAGGGTCCCCCTGAGTCTGTCTCTCTGCCTGTCTCTCTCTTTCTCTCTCATCGGAGCACCACATGTCTGTGTGTGTCTCTGCTCATCCATCTCTCCTTCTCCCTTGTGCCTCTCTTGGCCTGTGAGGAGGCATCCCTGTCTCCATCTCCCACTCAATGCCTCTCTGGCCTTGGCTCTCTTCTTTCTCTCTCTTTCACACACACACACACACACACACACACACACACAACACAGACACACACACACCACAGAGACACACACTCACCCTTCTGTTCCCCCCCTCCTCCCACCCAGCCAACTCACTCTGGGCTGCAAGTCACGGAGTCCATGGTCGCCTCGAGATTTTGCGGTCACAGGTTCTCTCATCTGCCGTCTAACTGCCCATGGATGTAAGAGTGGATTCAGACATAACCCTTGAAGTGCGCGCACCACTTCAGGGTGTGTGATCCGCAGAGGCTGAGAGGAGGCCGAGGAGGCCACAGGGTCTTAGGAGTCTGCGCTGAGAGCCAAGCAAGAGAGCAGATGGCAAAGGAGGGCAGGCGCTCCTGGAAGAGGAGGAAGCAGCCTTGAGAGCTGGCAACCGGTTCGGGGCCAGGGGGTTGCCCGGGAGGACCAGGTGCCAAGGGGAGCTGAAGCCCGGCCTGAGGGGACCGGGAGGCAGAGGTCCCTTGGTCGAGGTGACCCGTCCACCTGGAGACGACGGGACAACACGCAGGGCCTGACGACCCAGTGGGCCTGCGTGCCCACAACCAATGCTCCCCTCCCACTCCCCGACCCCCGCAATGCTTGCAGGTGAGGGGGCTTCCCCTCTGTTGAGGCCGCCGACTGAGCTCCCACGGGGCTTTGAATCAGGGTGCTTCTTCCACGGGACGTCCTTTCCGGCAGCACCGCCACTGGACGGAGGGGTCTGTGCCCTTCCTCAGGGCAGTGCTGTGCACGTGCTGGATGTTGACTGGTAGGAACACGGCACAGAGCACTCCGACCATGGCACTGGGTCCCAACCGAGTGACTCTGCGGTGCTTTGCAGAGTGGGCCAGAAACTCCGCGCCTCGGCCCCAGCGGCGCACTTCTGAGCCTGGCTGGCGACTGACTGACTGGGAGCCAGCGGGCCGCAGCCCCTGGCCAGCCTCTGCCCGGGTTTCTGTGAGTCCCTGCGTGTGTTCCTCCCTCCTGCCCCTCCCTGTGCGTGGCTCCAGGCGCCAGGCACGCGTAGGGGTTGTGTGTGGCCGGCGGCCGGCCATTGCCCAGTCCCACTGCATTTCCAGCTGTCAGGGTCCCTGGGGTGTCCCAGGTGGTGCCCGTTCGCGTCTCCGCCCCTGGCTCTCTGGGCTCCCAGCTAGGCTAGGCTAGGCTAGGTTCTGGCGCCAGCGGGACACTGCTGCGGCCAGGGCTTCTGGGCTTCTCAGCCTGGCGAAGGGCGGGGTGGGCGTGGCGGTGGGGGGCCGGGGATCTCGGGGGGGGGGGGGGGGGGTTCGCGGGGAGCCTGGGGCTTGGCGAGGAGGGGCTGAGGAGGCCAGGCCGCGCCAGGCCTGGTGGGGTGTCCGAGGGTGGTGCCCGCTCGCGTCTCCGCCCCTGGCTCTCTGGGCTCCCAGCTAGGCTAGGCTAGGCTAGGCTAGGTTCTGGCGCGAGCGGGACACTGCTGCGGCCAGGGTTTCTGGGCTTCTCCGCCTGGCGAAGGGCGGGGTGGGCGTGGCGGTGGGGGGCCGGGGATCTGGGGGGGGTGGGGGTCGCGGGGAGCCTGGGGCTTGGCGAGGAAGGGCTGAGGAGGCCAGGCCGCGCCAGGCCTGGCCGGGGCGGTGGGGGCCCTGTGGGATCTGGGTGGGGCTCGCGGGAGGTGGAGCCAGGTGGAGAGGGGCGGTGTTGGAGGCGGGACTCAGCCAGTCCCAGTCTCCCAGGACCCCCGGGCCCACTGCCGGGTCAAGTCAGGTGGGAGCGTGAGAGCCCCCAGCCTTGAGTTGAGTTGGGCTGGGCTGCGCTGTTCTGGGGCGGGCGAGGGAGGCCCCGTGCGACCACCCGCTCCGTTTCCCCCCCTCCACCCCCCTCCCCTCCACGCCCCTCCCCTCCCCTGGACTGAAGGGTGGAACCTGGAGCAGCCTCTGGAGGCGTCCCCGGGCGGCCCTCGCCGTCTACGGCCATACCACCCTGAACGCGCCCGATCTCGTCCGATCTCGGAAGCTAAGCAGGGTCGGGCCTGGTTAGTACTTGGATGGGAGACCGCCTGGGAATACCGGGTGCCGTAGGCTTTTGCGCCCCCTTCCCACACACACTTTTAACCCGCGTGGCCCCGAGAGACATGCCGAGACCCCCGGGCCCTCCGGGGCAGGGCGCAGGGGCAGCCCTGGGCTGCCGGTCGGTGTCCCTCCCGTGGGTCAGCGCCCAGCAGCGCCGCGCCCCTGCAGCAAGGCCCACTGGCCTGGCTCTCCCCAGGGACGCTGGGACACTCACTCCATGAGAGCTGGCGAGGAGCCCAGCCGGGTCCAGGCCACGACCTCCCTGTGCAGCCTGACCCACCCCCCCACCCCTCGGCCTCCAGGATGGGGGGTCGGGGGGGACACCTGCCCTTCCCCAGAACGCGGGGCCCGCTCCCCCACCCGTTCCTGCCACACAAGCAGAACCTTGCCACCCACATCCTGGGAGTGGGACAGTCCATCCAGCGTCTCTGGCTGGGTCGGTCTCCCTTCGCACCACCTCCGCAAGGTCCCTCCTGTGTCTCTGCCTCCTTTCCCACCGCCTTCCTCCCTGAGGGTCCCCCTGAGTCTGTCTCTCTGCCTGTCTCTCTCTTTCTCTCTCATCGGAGCACCACATGTCTGTGTGTGTCTCTGCTCATCCATCTCTCCTTCTCCCTTGTGCCTCTCTTGGCCTGTGAGGAGGCATCCCTGTCTCCATCTCCCACTCAATGCCTCTCTGGCCTTGGCTCTCTTCTTTCTCTCTCTTTCACACACACACACACACACACACACACACACACACACACACACACAGACACACACACACTCACAGAGACACACACTCACCCTTCTGTTCCCCCCCCTCCTCCCACCCAGCCAACTCACTCTGGGCTGCAAGTCACGGAGTCCATGGTCGCCTCGAGATTTTGCGGTCACAGGTTCTCTCATCTGCCGTCTAACTGCCCATGGATGTAAGAGTGGATTCAGACATAACCCTTGAAGTGCGCGCACCACTTCAGGGTGTGTGATCCGCAGAGGCTGAGAGGAGGCCGAGGAGGCCACAGGGTCTTAGGAGTCTGCGCTGAGAGCCAAGCAAGAGAGCAGATGGCAAAGGAGGGCAGGCGCTCCTGGAAGAGGAGGAAGCAGCCTTGAGAGCTGGCAACCGGTTCGGGGCCAGGGGGTTGCCCGGGAGGACCAGGTGCCAAGGGGAGCTGAAGCCCGGCCTGAGGGGACCGGGAGGCAGAGGTCCCTTGGTCGAGGTGACCCGTCCACCTGGAGACGACGGGACAACACGCAGGGCCTGACGACCCAGTGGGCCTGCGTGCCCACAACCAATGCTCCCCTCCCACTCCCCGACCCCCGCAATGCTTGCAGGTGAGGGGGCTTCCCCTCTGTTGAGGCCGCCGACTGAGCTCCCACGGGGCTTTGAATCAGGGTGCTTCTTCCACGGGACGTCCTTTCCGGCAGCACCGCCACTGGACGGAGGGGTCTGTGCCCTTCCTCAGGGCAGTGCTGTGCACGTGCTGGATGTTGACTGGTAGGAACACGGCACAGAGCACTCCGACCATGGCACTGGGTCCCAACCGAGTGACTCTGCGGTGCTTTGCAGAGTGGGCCAGAAACTCCGCGCCTCGGCCCCAGCGGCGCACTTCTGAGCCTGGCTGGCGACTGACTGACTGGGAGCCAGCGGGCCGCAGCCCCCTGGCCAGCCTCTGCCCGGGTTTCTGTGAGTCCCTGCGTGTGTTCCTCCCTCCTGCCCCTCCCTGTGCGTGGCTCCAGGCGCCAGGCACGCGTAGGGGTTGTGTGTGGCCGGCGGCCGGCCATTGCCCAGTCCCACTGCATTTCCAGCTGTCAGGGTCCCTGGGGTGTCCCAGGTGGTGCCCGTTCGCGTCTCCGCCCCTGGCTCTCTGGGCTCCCAGCTAGGCTAGGCTAGGCTAGGTTCTGGCGCCAGCGGGACACTGCTGCGGCCAGGGCTTCTGGGCTTCTCAGCCTGGCGAAGGGCGGGGTGGGCGTGGCGGTGGGGGGCCGGGGATCTCGGGGGGGGGGGGGGGGGGGTTCGCGGGGAGCCTGGGGCTTGGCGAGGAGGGGCTGAGGAGGCCAGGCCGCGCCAGGCCTGGTGGGGTGTCCGAGGGTGGTGCCCGCTCGCGTCTCCGCCCCTGGCTCTCTGGGCTCCCAGCTAGGCTAGGCTAGGCTAGGCTAGGTTCTGGCGCGAGCGGGACACTGCTGCGGCCAGGGTTTCTGGGCTTCTCCGCCTGGCGAAGGGCGGGGTGGGCGTGGCGGTGGGGGGCCGGGGATCTGGGGGGGGTGGGGGTCGCGGGGAGCCTGGGGCTTGGCGAGGAAGGGCTGAGGAGGCCAGGCCGCGCCAGGCCTGGCCGGGGCGGTGGGGGCCCTGTGGGATCTGGGTGGGGCTCGCGGGAGGTGGAGCCAGGTGGAGAGGGGCGGTGTTGGAGGCGGGACTCAGCCAGTCCCAGTCTCCCAGGACCCCCGGGCCCACTGCCGGGTCAAGTCAGGTGGGAGCGTGAGAGCCCCCAGCCTTGAGTTGAGTTGGGCTGGGCTGCGCTGTTCTGGGGCGGGCGAGGGAGGCCCCGTGCGACCACCCGCTCCGTTTCCCCCCCTCCACCCCCCTCCCCTCCACGCCCCTCCCCTCCCCTGGACTGAAGGGTGGAACCTGGAGCAGCCTCTGGAGGCGTCCCCGGGCGGCCCTCGCCGTCTACGGCCATACCACCCTGAACGCGCCCGATCTCGTCCGATCTCGGAAGCTAAGCAGGGTCGGGCCTGGTTAGTACTTGGATGGGAGACCGCCTGGGAATACCGGGTGCCGTAGGCTTTTGCGCCCCCTTCCCACACACACTTTTAACCCGCGTGGCCCCGAGAGACATGCCGAGACCCCCGGGCCCTCCGGGGCAGGGCGCAGGGGCAGCCCTGGGCTGCCGGTCGGTGTCCCTCCCGTGGGTCAGCGCCCAGCAGCGCCGCGCCCCTGCAGCAAGGCCCACTGGCCTGGCTCTCCCCAGGGACGCTGGGACACTCACTCCATGAGAGCTGGCGAGGAGCCCAGCCGGGTCCAGGCCACGACCTCCCTGTGCAGCCTGACCCACCCCCCCACCCCTCGGCCTCCAGGATGGGGGGTCGGGGGGGACACCTGCCCTTCCCCAGAACGCGGGGCCCGCTCCCCCACCCGTTCCTGCCACACAAGCAGAACCTTGCCACCCACATCCTGGGAGTGGGACAGTCCATCCAGCGTCTCTGGCTGGGTCGGTCTCCCTTCGCACCACCTCCGCAAGGTCCCTCCTGTGTCTCTGCCTCCTTTCCCACCGCCTTCCTCCCTGAGGGTCCCCCTGAGTCTGTCTCTCTGCCTGTCTCTCTCTTTCTCTCTCATCGGAGCACCACATGTCTGTGTGTGTCTCTGCTCATCCATCTCTCCTTCTCCCTTGTGCCTCTCTTGGCCTGTGAGGAGGCATCCCTGTCTCCATCTCCCACTCAATGCCTCTCTGGCCTTGGCTCTCTTCTTTCTCTCTCTTTCACACACACACACACACACACACACACACACACACACACACACAGACACACACACACTCACAGAGACACACACTCACCCTTCTGTTCCCCCCCCTCCTCCCACCCAGCCAACTCACTCTGGGCTGCAAGTCACGGAGTCCATGGTCGCCTCGAGATTTTGCGGTCACAGGTTCTCTCATCTGCCGTCTAACTGCCCATGGATGTAAGAGTGGATTCAGACATAACCCTTGAAGTGCGCGCACCACTTCAGGGTGTGTGATCCGCAGAGGCTGAGAGGAGGCCGAGGAGGCCACAGGGTCTTAGGAGTCTGCGCTGAGAGCCAAGCAAGAGAGCAGATGGCAAAGGAGGGCAGGCGCTCCTGGAAGAGGAGGAAGCAGCCTTGAGAGCTGGCAACCGGTTCGGGGCCAGGGGGTTGCCCGGGAGGACCAGGTGCCAAGGGGAGCTGAAGCCCGGCCTGAGGGGACCGGGAGGCAGAGGTCCCTTGGTCGAGGTGACCCGTCCACCTGGAGACGACGGGACAACACGCAGGGCCTGACGACCCAGTGGGCCTGCGTGCCCACAACCAATGCTCCCCTCCCACTCCCCGACCCCCGCAATGCTTGCAGGTGAGGGGGCTTCCCCTCTGTTGAGGCCGCCGACTGAGCTCCCACGGGGCTTTGAATCAGGGTGCTTCTTCCACGGGACGTCCTTTCCGGCAGCACCGCCACTGGACGGAGGGGTCTGTGCCCTTCCTCAGGGCAGTGCTGTGCACGTGCTGGATGTTGACTGGTAGGAACACGGCACAGAGCACTCCGACCATGGCACTGGGTCCCAACCGAGTGACTCTGCGGTGCTTTGCAGAGTGGGCCAGAAACTCCGCGCCTCGGCCCCAGCGGCGCACTTCTGAGCCTGGCTGGCGACTGACTGACTGGGAGCCAGCGGGCCGCAGCCCCCTGGCCAGCCTCTGCCCGGGTTTCTGTGAGTCCCTGCGTGTGTTCCTCCCTCCTGCCCCTCCCTGTGCGTGGCTCCAGGCGCCAGGCACGCGTAGGGGTTGTGTGTGGCCGGCGGCCGGCCATTGCCCAGTCCCACTGCATTTCCAGCTGTCAGGGTCCCTGGGGTGTCCCAGGTGGTGCCCGTTCGCGTCTCCGCCCCTGGCTCTCTGGGCTCCCAGCTAGGCTAGGCTAGGCTAGGTTCTGGCGCCAGCGGGACACTGCTGCGGCCAGGGCTTCTGGGCTTCTCAGCCTGGCGAAGGGCGGGGTGGGCGTGGCGGTGGGGGGCCGGGGATCTCGGGGGGGGGGTGGGGTTCGCGGGGAGCCTGGGGCTTGGCGAGGAGGGGCTGAGGAGGCCAGGCCGCGCCAGGCCTGGTGGGGTGTCCGAGGGTGGTGCCCGCTCGCGTCTCCGCCCCTGGCTCTCTGGGCTCCCAGCTAGGCTAGGCTAGGCTAGGCTAGGTTCTGGCGCGAGCGGGACACTGCTGCGGCCAGGGTTTCTGGGCTTCTCCGCCTGGCGAAGGGCGGGGTGGGCGTGGCGGTGGGGGGCCGGGGATCTGGGGGGGGTGGGGGTCGCGGGGAGCCTGGGGCTTGGCGAGGAAGGGCTGAGGAGGCCAGGCCGCGCCAGGCCTGGCCGGGGCGGTGGGGGCCCTGTGGGATCTGGGTGGGGCTCGCGGGAGGTGGAGCCAGGTGGAGAGGGGCGGTGTTGGAGGCGGGACTCAGCCAGTCCCAGTCTCCCACGACCCCCGGGCCCACTGCCGGGTCAAGTCAGGTGGGAGCGTGAGAGCCCCCAGCCTTGAGTTGAGTTGGGCTGGGCTGCGCTGTTCTGGGGCGGGCGAGGGAGGCCCCGTGCGACCACCCGCTCCGTTTCCCCCCCTCCACCCCCCTCCCCTCCACGCCCCTCCCCTCCCCTGGACTGAAGGGTGGAACCTGGAGCAGCCTCTGGAGGCGTCCCCGGGCGGCCCTCGCCGTCTACGGCCATACCACCCTGAACGCGCCCGATCTCGTCTGATCTCGGAAGCTAAGCAGGGTCGGGCCTGGTTAGTACTTGGATGGGAGACCGCCTGGGAATACCGGGTGCCGTAGGCTTTTGCGCCCCCTTCCCACACACACTTTTAACCCGCGTGGCCCCGAGAGACATGCCGAGACCCCCGGGCCCTCCGGGGCAGGGCGCAGGGGCAGCCCTGGGCTGCCGGTCGGTGTCCCTCCCGTGGGTCAGCGCCCAGCAGCGCCGCGCCCCTGCAGCAAGGCCCACTGGCCTGGCTCTCCCCAGGGACGCTGGGACACTCACTCCATGAGAGCTGGCGAGGAGCCCAGCCGGGTCCAGGCCACGACCTCCCTGTGCAGCCTGACCCACCCCCCCACCCCTCGGCCTCCAGGATGGGGGGTCGGGGGGGACACCTGCCCTTCCCCAGAACGCGGGGCCCGCTCCCCCACCCGTTCCTGCCACACAAGCAGAACCTTGCCACCCACATCCTGGGAGTGGGACAGTCCATCCAGCGTCTCTGGCTGGGTCGGTCTCCCTTCGCACCACCTCCGCAAGGTCCCTCCTGTGTCTCTGCCTCCTTTCCCACCGCCTTCCTCCCTGAGGGTCCCCCTGAGTCTGTCTCTCTGCCTGTCTCTCTCTTTCTCTCTCATCGGAGCACCACATGTCTGTGTGTGTCTCTGCTCATCCATCTCTCCTTCTCCCTTGTGCCTCTCTTGGCCTGTGAGGAGGCATCCCTGTCTCCATCTCCCACTCAATGCCTCTCTGGCCTTGGCTCTCTTCTTTCTCTCTCTTTCACACACACACACACACACACACACACACACACACACACACACAGACACACACACACTCAACAGAGACACACACTCACCCTTCTGTTCCCCCCCCTCCTCCCACCCAGCCAACTCACTCTGGGCTGCAAGTCACGGAGTCCATGGTCGCCTCGAGATTTTGCGGTCACAGGTTCTCTCATCTGCCGTCTAACTGCCCATGGATGTAAGAGTGGATTCAGACATAACCCTTGAAGTGCGCGCACCACTTCAGGGTGTGTGATCCGCAGAGGCTGAGAGGAGGCCGAGGAGGCCACAGGGTCTTAGGAGTCTGCGCTGAGAGCCAAGCAAGAGAGCAGATGGCAAAGGAGGGCAGGCGCTCCTGGAAGAGGAGGAAGCAGCCTTGAGAGCTGGCAACCGGTTCGGGGCCAGGGGGTTGCCCGGGAGGACCAGGTGCCAAGGGGAGCTGAAGCCCGGCCTGAGGGGACCGGGAGGCAGAGGTCCCTTGGTCGAGGTGACCCGTCCACCTGGAGACGACGGGACAACACGCAGGGCCTGACGACCCAGTGGGCCTGCGTGCCCACAACCAATGCTCCCCTCCCACTCCCCGACCCCCGCAATGCTTGCAGGTGAGGGGGCTTCCCCTCTGTTGAGGCCGCCGACTGAGCTCCCACGGGGCTTTGAATCAGGGTGCTTCTTCCACGGGACGTCCTTTCCGGCAGCACCGCCACTGGACGGAGGGGTCTGTGCCCTTCCTCAGGGCAGTGCTGTGCACGTGCTGGATGTTGACTGGTAGGAACACGGCACAGAGCACTCCGACCATGGCACTGGGTCCCAACCGAGTGACTCTGCGGTGCTTTGCAGAGTGGGCCAGAAACTCCGCGCCTCGGCCCCAGCGGCGCACTTCTGAGCCTGGCTGGCGACTGACTGACTGGGAGCCAGCGGGCCGCAGCCCCCTGGCCAGCCTCTGCCCGGGTTTCTGTGAGTCCCTGCGTGTGTTCCTCCCTCCTGCCCCTCCCTGTGCGTGGCTCCAGGCGCCAGGCACGCGTAGGGGTTGTGTGTGGCCGGCGGCCGGCCATTGCCCAGTCCCACTGCATTTCCAGCTGTCAGGGTCCCTGGGGTGTCCCAGGTGGTGCCCGTTCGCGTCTCCGCCCCTGGCTCTCTGGGCTCCCAGCTAGGCTAGGCTAGGCTAGGTTCTGGCGCCAGCGGGACACTGCTGCGGCCAGGGCTTCTGGGCTTCTCAGCCTGGCGAAGGGCGGGGTGGGCGTGGCGGTGGGGGGCCGGGGATCTCGGGGGGGGGGGGGGGGGTTCGCGGGGAGCCTGGGGCTTGGCGAGGAGGGGCTGAGGAGGCCAGGCCGCGCCAGGCCTGGTGGGGTGTCCGAGGGTGGTGCCCGCTCGCGTCTCCGCCCCTGGCTCTCTGGGCTCCCAGCTAGGCTAGGCTAGGCTAGGCTAGGTTCTGGCGCGAGCGGGACACTGCTGCGGCCAGGGTTTCTGGGCTTCTCCGCCTGGCGAAGGGCGGGGTGGGCGTGGCGGTGGGGGGCCGGGGATCTGGGGGGGGTGGGGGTCGCGGGGAGCCTGGGGCTTGGCGAGGAAGGGCTGAGGAGGCCAGGCCGCGCCAGGCCTGGCCGGGGCGGTGGGGGCCCTGTGGGATCTGGGTGGGGCTCGCGGGAGGTGGAGCCAGGTGGAGAGGGGCGGTGTTGGAGGCGGGACTCAGCCAGTCCCAGTCTCCCAGGACCCCCGGGCCCACTGCCGGGTCAAGTCAGGTGGGAGCGTGAGAGCCCCCAGCCTTGAGTTGAGTTGGGCTGGGCTGCGCTGTTCTGGGGCGGGCGAGGGAGGCCCCGTGCGACCACCCGCTCCGTTTCCCCCCCTCCACCCCCCTCCCCTCCACGCCCCTCCCCTCCCCTGGACTGAAGGGTGGAACCTGGAGCAGCCTCTGGAGGCGTCCCCGGGCGGCCCTCGCCGTCTACGGCCATACCACCCTGAACGCGCCCGATCTCGTCTGATCTCGGAAGCTAAGCAGGGTCGGGCCTGGTTAGTACTTGGATGGGAGACCGCCTGGGAATACCGGGTGCCGTAGGCTTTTGCGCCCCCTTCCCACACACACTTTTAACCCGCGTGGCCCCGAGAGACATGCCGAGACCCCCGGGCCCTCCGGGGCAGGGCGCAGGGGCAGCCCTGGGCTGCCGGTCGGTGTCCCTCCCGTGGGTCAGCGCCCAGCAGCGCCGCGCCCCTGCAGCAAGGCCCACTGGCCTGGCTCTCCCCAGGGACGCTGGGACACTCACTCCATGAGAGCTGGCGAGGAGCCCAGCCGGGTCCAGGCCACGACCTCCCTGTGCAGCCTGACCCACCCCCCCACCCCTCGGCCTCCAGGATGGGGGGTCGGGGGGGACACCTGCCCTTCCCCAGAACGCGGGGCCCGCTCCCCCACCCGTTCCTGCCACACAAGCAGAACCTTGCCACCCACATCCTGGGAGTGGGACAGTCCATCCAGCGTCTCTGGCTGGGTCGGTCTCCCTTCGCACCACCTCCGCAAGGTCCCTCCTGTGTCTCTGCCTCCTTTCCCACCGCCTTCCTCCCTGAGGGTCCCCCTGAGTCTGTCTCTCTGCCTGTCTCTCTCTTTCTCTCTCATCGGAGCACCACATGTCTGTGTGTGTCTCTGCTCATCCATCTCTCCTTCTCCCTTGTGCCTCTCTTGGCCTGTGAGGAGGCATCCCTGTCTCCATCTCCCACTCAATGCCTCTCTGGCCTTGGCTCTCTTCTTTCTCTCTCTTTCACACACACACACACACACACACACACACACACACACACACACACACAGACACACACACACTCACAGAGACACACACTCACCCTTCTGTTCCCCCCCTCCTCCCACCCAGCCAACTCACTCTGGGCTGCAAGTCACGGAGTCCATGGTCGCCTCGAGATTTTGCGGTCACAGGTTCTCTCATCTGCCGTCTAACTGCCCATGGATGTAAGAGTGGATTCAGACATAACCCTTGAAGTGCGCGCACCACTTCAGGGTGTGTGATCCGCAGAGGCTGAGAGGAGGCCGAGGAGGCCACAGGGTCTTAGGAGTCTGCGCTGAGAGCCAAGCAAGAGAGCAGATGGCAAAGGAGGGCAGGCGCTCCTGGAAGAGGAGGAAGCAGCCTTGAGAGCTGGCAACCGGTTCGGGGCCAGGGGGTTGCCCGGGAGGACCAGGTGCCAAGGGGAGCTGAAGCCCGGCCTGAGGGGACCGGGAGGCAGAGGTCCCTTGGTCGAGGTGACCCGTCCACCTGGAGACGACGGGACAACACGCAGGGCCTGACGACCCAGTGGGCCTGCGTGCCCACAACCAATGCTCCCCTCCCACTCCCCGACCCCCGCAATGCTTGCAGGTGAGGGGGCTTCCCCTCTGTTGAGGCCGCCGACTGAGCTCCCACGGGGCTTTGAATCAGGGTGCTTCTTCCACGGGACGTCCTTTCCGGCAGCACCGCCACTGGACGGAGGGGTCTGTGCCCTTCCTCAGGGCAGTGCTGTGCACGTGCTGGATGTTGACTGGTAGGAACACGGCACAGAGCACTCCGACCATGGCACTGGGTCCCAACCGAGTGACTCTGCGGTGCTTTGCAGAGTGGGCCAGAAACTCCGCGCCTCGGCCCCAGCGGCGCACTTCTGAGCCTGGCTGGCGACTGACTGACTGGGAGCCAGCGGGCCGCAGCCCCCTGGCCAGCCTCTGCCCGGGTTTCTGTGAGTCCCTGCGTGTGTTCCTCCCTCCTGCCCCTCCCTGTGCGTGGCTCCAGGCGCCAGGCACGCGTAGGGGTTGTGTGTGGCCGGCGGCCGGCCATTGCCCAGTCCCACTGCATTTCCAGCTGTCAGGGTCCCTGGGGTGTCCCAGGTGGTGCCCGTTCGCGTCTCCGCCCCTGGCTCTCTGGGCTCCCAGCTAGGCTAGGCTAGGCTAGGTTCTGGCGCCAGCGGGACACTGCTGCGGCCAGGGCTTCTGGGCTTCTCAGCCTGGCGAAGGGCGGGGTGGGCGTGGCGGTGGGGGGCCGGGGATCTCGGGGGGGGGGTGGGGTTCGCGGGGAGCCTGGGGCTTGGCGAGGAGGGGCTGAGGAGGCCAGGCCGCGCCAGGCCTGGTGGGGTGTCCGAGGGTGGTGCCCGCTCGCGTCTCCGCCCCTGGCTCTCTGGGCTCCCAGCTAGGCTAGGCTAGGCTAGGCTAGGTTCTGGCGCGAGCGGGACACTGCTGCGGCCAGGGTTTCTGGGCTTCTCCGCCTGGCGAAGGGCGGGGTGGGCGTGGCGGTGGGGGGCCGGGGATCTGGGGGGGGTGGGGGTCGCGGGGAGCCTGGGGCTTGGCGAGGAAGGGCTGAGGAGGCCAGGCCGCGCCAGGCCTGGCCGGGGCGGTGGGGGCCCTGTGGGATCTGGGTGGGGCTCGCGGGAGGTGGAGCCAGGTGGAGAGGGGCGGTGTTGGAGGCGGGACTCAGCCAGTCCCAGTCTCCCACGACCCCCGGGCCCACTGCCGGGTCAAGTCAGGTGGGAGCGTGAGAGCCCCCAGCCTTGAGTTGAGTTGGGCTGGGCTGCGCTGTTCTGGGGCGGGCGAGGGAGGCCCCGTGCGACCACCCGCTCCGTTTCCCCCCCTCCACCCCCCTCCCCTCCACGCCCCTCCCCTCCCCTGGACTGAAGGGTGGAACCTGGAGCAGCCTCTGGAGGCGTCCCCGGGCGGCCCTCGCCGTCTACGGCCATACCACCCTGAACGCGCCCGATCTCGTCTGATCTCGGAAGCTAAGCAGGGTCGGGCCTGGTTAGTACTTGGATGGGAGACCGCCTGGGAATACCGGGTGCCGTAGGCTTTTGCGCCCCCTTCCCACACACACTTTTAACCCGCGTGGCCCCGAGAGACATGCCGAGACCCCCGGGCCCTCCGGGGCAGGGCGCAGGGGCAGCCCTGGGCTGCCGGTCGGTGTCCCTCCCGTGGGTCAGCGCCCAGCAGCGCCGCGCCCCTGCAGCAAGGCCCACTGGCCTGGCTCTCCCCAGGGACGCTGGGACACTCACTCCATGAGAGCTGGCGAGGAGCCCAGCCGGGTCCAGGCCACGACCTCCCTGTGCAGCCTGACCCACCCCCCCACCCCTCGGCCTCCAGGATGGGGGGTCGGGGGGGACACCTGCCCTTCCCCAGAACGCGGGGCCCGCTCCCCCACCCGTTCCTGCCACACAAGCAGAACCTTGCCACCCACATCCTGGGAGTGGGACAGTCCATCCAGCGTCTCTGGCTGGGTCGGTCTCCCTTCGCACCACCTCCGCAAGGTCCCTCCTGTGTCTCTGCCTCCTTTCCCACCGCCTTCCTCCCTGAGGGTCCCCCTGAGTCTGTCTCTCTGCCTGTCTCTCTCTTTCTCTCTCATCGGAGCACCACATGTCTGTGTGTGTCTCTGCTCATCCATCTCTCCTTCTCCCTTGTGCCTCTCTTGGCCTGTGAGGAGGCATCCCTGTCTCCATCTCCCACTCAATGCCTCTCTGGCCTTGGCTCTCTTCTTTCTCTCTCTTTCACACACACACACACACACACACACACACACAGACAGACACACACACACTCACAGAGACACACACTCACCCTTCTGTTCCCCCCCCTCCTCCCACCCAGCCAACTCACTCTGGGCTGCAAGTCACGGAGTCCATGGTCGCCTCGAGATTTTGCGGTCACAGGTTCTCTCATCTGCCGTCTAACTGCCCATGGATGTAAGAGTGGATTCAGACATAACCCTTGAAGTGCGCGCACCACTTCAGGGTGTGTGATCCGCAGAGGCTGAGAGGAGGCCGAGGAGGCCACAGGGTCTTAGGAGTCTGCGCTGAGAGCCAAGCAAGAGAGCAGATGGCAAAGGAGGGCAGGCGCTCCTGGAAGAGGAGGAAGCAGCCTTGAGAGCTGGCAACCGGTTCGGGGCCAGGGGGTTGCCCGGGAGGACCAGGTGCCAAGGGGAGCTGAAGCTCGGCCTGAGGGGACCGGGAGGCAGAGGTCCCTTGGTCGAGGTGACCCGTCCACCTGGAGACGACGGGACAACACGCAGGGCCTGACGACCCAGTGGGCCTGCGTGCCCACAACCAATGCTCCCCTCCCACTCCCCGACCCCCGCAATGCTTGCAGGTGAGGGGGCTTCCCCTCTGTTGAGGCCGCCGACTGAGCTCCCACGGGGCTTTGAATCAGGGTGCTTCTTCCACGGGACGTCCTTTCCGGCAGCACCGCCACTGGACGGAGGGGTCTGTGCCCTTCCTCAGGGCAGTGCTGTGCACGTGCTGGATGTTGACTGGTAGGAACACGGCACAGAGCACTCCGACCATGGCACTGGGTCCCAACCGAGTGACTCTGCGGTGCTTTGCAGAGTGGGCCAGAAACTCCGCGCCTCGGCCCCAGCGGCGCACTTCTGAGCCTGGCTGGCGACTGACTGACTGGGAGCCAGCGGGCCGCAGCCCCCTGGCCAGCCTCTGCCCGGGTTTCTGTGAGTCCCTGCGTGTGTTCCTCCCTCCTGCCCCTCCCTGTGCGTGGCTCCAGGCGCCAGGCACGCGTAGGGGTTGTGTGTGGCCGGCGGCCGGCCATTGCCCAGTCCCACTGCATTTCCAGCTGTCAGGGTCCCTGGGGTGTCCCAGGTGGTGCCCGTTCGCGTCTCCGCCCCTGGCTCTCTGGGCTCCCAGCTAGGCTAGGCTAGGCTAGGTTCTGGCGCGAGCGGGACACTGCTGCGGCCAGGGTTTCTGGGCTTCTCCGCCTGGCGAAGGGCGGGGTGGGCGTGGCGGTGGGGGGGCCGGGGATCTGGGGGGGGTGGGGGTCGCGGGGAGCCTGGGGCTTGGCGAGGAAGGGCTGAGGAGGCCAGGCCGCGCCAGGCCTGGCCGGGGCGGTGGGGGCCCTGTGGGATCTGGGTGGGGCTCGCGGGAGGTGGAGCCAGGTGGAGAGGGGCGGTGTTGGAGGCGGGACTCAGCCAGTCCCAGTCTCCCAGGACCCCCGGGCCCACTGCCGGGTCAAGTCAGGTGGGAGCGTGAGAGCCCCCAGCCTTGAGTTGAGTTGGGCTGGGCTGCGCTGTTCTGGGGCGGGCGAGGGAGGCCCCGTGCGACCACCCGCTCCGTTTCCCCCCCTCCACCCCCCTCCCCTCCACGCCCCTCCCCTCCCCTGGACTGAAGGGTGGAACCTGGAGCAGCCTCTGGAGGCGTCCCCGGGCGGCCCTCGCCGTCTACGGCCATACCACCCTGAACGCGCCCGATCTCGTCTGATCTCGGAAGCTAAGCAGGGTCGGGCCTGGTTAGTACTTGGATGGGAGACCGCCTGGGAATACCGGGTGCCGTAGGCTTTTGCGCCCCCTTCCCACACACACTTTTAACCCGCGTGGCCCCGAGAGACATGCCGAGACCCCCGGGCCCTCCGGGGCAGGGCGCAGGGGCAGCCCTGGGCTGCCGGTCGGTGTCCCTCCCGTGGGTCAGCGCCCAGCAGCGCCGCGCCCCTGCAGCAAGGCCCACTGGCCTGGCTCTCCCCAGGGACGCTGGGACACTCACTCCATGAGAGCTGGCGAGGAGCCCAGCCGGGTCCAGGCCACGACCTCCCTGTGCAGCCTGACCCACCCCCCCACCCCTCGGCCTCCAGGATGGGGGGTCGGGGGGGACACCTGCCCTTCCCCAGAACGCGGGGCCCGCTCCCCCACCCGTTCCTGCCACACAAGCAGAACCTTGCCACCCACATCCTGGGAGTGGGACAGTCCATCCAGCGTCTCTGGCTGGGTCGGTCTCCCTTCGCACCACCTCCGCAAGGTCCCTCCTGTGTCTCTGCCTCCTTTCCCACCGCCTTCCTCCCTGAGGGTCCCCCTGAGTCTGTCTCTCTGCCTGTCTCTCTCTTTCTCTCTCATCGGAGCACCACATGTCTGTGTGTGTCTCTGCTCATCCATCTCTCCTTCTCCCTTGTGCCTCTCTTGGCCTGTGAGGAGGCATCCCTGTCTCCATCTCCCACTCAATGCCTCTCTGGCCTTGGCTCTCTTCTTTCTCTCTCTTTCACACACACACACACACACACACACACACACAGACAGACACACACACACTCACAGAGACACACACTCACCCTTCTGTTCCCCCCCCTCCTCCCACCCAGCCAACTCACTCTGGGCTGCAAGTCACGGAGTCCATGGTCGCCTCGAGATTTTGCGGTCACAGGTTCTCTCATCTGCCGTCTAACTGCCCATGGATGTAAGAGTGGATTCAGACATAACCCTTGAAGTGCGCGCACCACTTCAGGGTGTGTGATCCGCAGAGGCTGAGAGGAGGCCGAGGAGGCCACAGGGTCTTAGGAGTCTGCGCTGAGAGCCAAGCAAGAGAGCAGATGGCAAAGGAGGGCAGGCGCTCCTGGAAGAGGAGGAAGCAGCCTTGAGAGCTGGCAACCGGTTCGGGGCCAGGGGGTTGCCCGGGAGGACCAGGTGCCAAGGGGAGCTGAAGCCCGGCCTGAGGGGACCGGGAGGCAGAGGTCCCTTGGTCGAGGTGACCCGTCCACCTGGAGACGACGGGACAACACGCAGGGCCTGACGACCCAGTGGGCCTGCGTGCCCACAACCAATGCTCCCCTCCCACTCCCCGACCCCCGCAATGCTTGCAGGTGAGGGGGCTTCCCCTCTGTTGAGGCCGCCGACTGAGCTCCCACGGGGCTTTGAATCAGGGTGCTTCTTCCACGGGACGTCCTTTCCGGCAGCACCGCCACTGGACGGAGGGGTCTGTGCCCTTCCTCAGGGCAGTGCTGTGCACGTGCTGGATGTTGACTGGTAGGAACACGGCACAGAGCACTCCGACCATGGCACTGGGTCCCAACCGAGTGACTCTGCGGTGCTTTGCAGAGTGGGCCAGAAACTCCGCGCCTCGGCCCCAGCGGCGCACTTCTGAGCCTGGCTGGCGACTGACTGACTGGGAGCCAGCGGGCCGCAGCCCCCTGGCCAGCCTCTGCCCGGGTTTCTGTGAGTCCCTGCGTGTGTTCCTCCCTCCTGCCCCTCCCTGTGCGTGGCTCCAGGCGCCAGGCACGCGTAGGGGTTGTGTGTGGCCGGCGGCCGGCCATTGCCCAGTCCCACTGCATTTCCAGCTGTCAGGGTCCCTGGGGTGTCCCAGGTGGTGCCCGTTCGCGTCTCCGCCCCTGGCTCTCTGGGCTCCCAGCTAGGCTAGGCTAGGCTAGGTTCTGGCGCCAGCGGGACACTGCTGCGGCCAGGGCTTCTGGGCTTCTCAGCCTGGCGAAGGGCGGGGTGGGCGTGGCGGTGGGGGGCCGGGGATCTCGGGGGGGGGGGGTGGGGTTCGCGGGGAGCCTGGGGCTTGGCGAGGAGGGGCTGAGGAGGCCAGGCCGCGCCAGGCCTGGTGGGGTGTCCGAGGGTGGTGCCCGCTCGCGTCTCCGCCCCTGGCTCTCTGGGCTCCCAGCTAGGCTAGGCTAGGCTAGGCTAGGTTCTGGCGCGAGCGGGACACTGCTGCGGCCAGGGTTTCTGGGCTTCTCCGCCTGGCGAAGGGCGGGGTGGGCGTGGCGGTGGGGGGCCGGGGATCTGGGGGGGGTGGGGGTCGCGGGGAGCCTGGGGCTTGGCGAGGAAGGGCTGAGGAGGCCAGGCCGCGCCAGGCCTGGCCGGGGCGGTGGGGGCCCTGTGGGATCTGGGTGGGGCTCGCGGGAGGTGGAGCCAGGTGGAGAGGGGCGGTGTTGGAGGCGGGACTCAGCCAGTCCCAGTCTCCCAGGACCCCCGGGCCCACTGCCGGGTCAAGTCAGGTGGGAGCGTGAGAGCCCCCAGCCTTGAGTTGAGTTGGGCTGGGCTGCGCTGTTCTGGGGCGGGCGAGGGAGGCCCCGTGCGACCACCCGCTCCGTTTCCCCCCCTCCACCCCCCTCCCCTCCACGCCCCTCCCCTCCCCTGGAGTGAAGGGTGGAACCTGGAGCAGCCTCTGGAGGCGTCCCCGGGCGGCCCTCGCCGTCTACGGCCATACCACCCTGAACGCGCCCGATCTCGTCTGATCTCGGAAGCTAAGCAGGGTCGGGCCTGGTTAGTACTTGGATGGGAGACCGCCTGGGAATACCGGGTGCCGTAGGCTTTTGCGCCCCCTTCCCACACACACTTTTAACCCGCGTGGCCCCGAGAGACATGCCGAGACCCCCGGGCCCTCCGGGGCAGGGCGCAGGGGCAGCCCTGGGCTGCCGGTCGGTGTCCCTCCCGTGGGTCAGCGCCCAGCAGCGCCGCGCCCCTGCAGCAAGGCCCACTGGCCTGGCTCTCCCCAGGGACGCTGGGACACTCACTCCATGAGAGCTGGCGAGGAGCCCAGCCGGGTCCAGGCCACGACCTCCCTGTGCAGCCTGACCCACCCCCCCACCCCTCGGCCTCCAGGATGGGGGGTCGGGGGGGACACCTGCCCTTCCCCAGAACGCGGGGCCCGCTCCCCCACCCGTTCCTGCCACACAAGCAGAACCTTGCCACCCACATCCTGGGAGTGGGACAGTCCATCCAGCGTCTCTGGCTGGGTCGGTCTCCCTTCGCACCACCTCCGCAAGGTCCCTCCTGTGTCTCTGCCTCCTTTCCCACCGCCTTCCTCCCTGAGGGTCCCCCTGAGTCTGTCTCTCTGCCTGTCTCTCTCTTTCTCTCTCATCGGAGCACCACATGTCTGTGTGTGTCTCTGCTCATCCATCTCTCCTTCTCCCTTGTGCCTCTCTTGGCCTGTGAGGAGGCATCCCTGTCTCCATCTCCCACTCAATGCCTCTCTGGCCTTGGCTCTCTTCTTTCTCTCTCTTTCACACACACACACACACACACACACACACACACACACACAGACAGACACACACACACTCACAGAGACACACACTCACCCTTCTGTTCCCCCCCCTCCTCCCACCCAGCCAACTCACTCTGGGCTGCAAGTCACGGAGTCCATGGTCGCCTCGAGATTTTGCGGTCACAGGTTCTCTCATCTGCCGTCTAACTGCCCATGGATGTAAGAGTGGATTCAGACATAACCCTTGAAGTGCGCGCACCACTTCAGGGTGTGTGATCCGCAGAGGCTGAGAGGAGGCCGAGGAGGCCACAGGGTCTTAGGAGTCTGCGCTGAGAGCCAAGCAAGAGAGCAGATGGCAAAGGAGGGCAGGCGCTCCTGGAAGAGGAGGAAGCAGCCTTGAGAGCTGGCAACCGGTTCGGGGCCAGGGGGTTGCCCGGGAGGACCAGGTGCCAAGGGGAGCTGAAGCCCGGCCTGAGGGGACCGGGAGGCAGAGGTCCCTTGGTCGAGGTGACCCGTCCACCTGGAGACGACGGGACAACACGCAGGGCCTGACGACCCAGTGGGCCTGCGTGCCCACAACCAATGCTCCCCTCCCACTCCCCGACCCCCGCAATGCTTGCAGGTGAGGGGGCTTCCCCTCTGTTGAGGCCGCCGACTGAGCTCCCACGGGGCTTTGAATCAGGGTGCTTCTTCCACGGGACGTCCTTTCCGGCAGCACCGCCACTGGACGGAGGGGTCTGTGCCCTTCCTCAGGGCAGTGCTGTGCACGTGCTGGATGTTGACTGGTAGGAACACGGCACAGAGCACTCCGACCATGGCACTGGGTCCCAACCGAGTGACTCTGCGGTGCTTTGCAGAGTGGGCCAGAAACTCCGCGCCTCGGCCCCAGCGGCGCACTTCTGAGCCTGGCTGGCGACTGACTGACTGGGAGCCAGCGGGCCGCAGCCCCCTGGCCAGCCTCTGCCCGGGTTTCTGTGAGTCCCTGCGTGTGTTCCTCCCTCCTGCCCCTCCCTGTGCGTGGCTCCAGGCGCCAGGCACGCGTAGGGGTTGTGTGTGGCCAGCGGCCGGCCATTGCCCAGTCCCACTGCATTTCCAGCTGTCAGGGTCCCTGGGGTGTCCCAGGTGGTGCCCGTTCGCGTCTCCGCCCCTGGCTCTCTGGGCTCCCAGCTAGGCTAGGCTAGGCTAGGTTCTGGCGCCAGCGGGACACTGCTGCGGCCAGGGCTTCTGGGCTTCTCAGCCTGGCGAAGGGCGGGGTGGGCGTGGCGGTGGGGGGCCGGGGATCTCGGGGGGGGGGGGGTGGGGTTCGCGGGGAGCCTGGGGCTTGGCGAGGAGGGGCTGAGGAGGCCAGGCCGCGCCAGGCCTGGTGGGGTGTCCGAGGGTGGTGCCCGCTCGCGTCTCCGCCCCTGGCTCTCTGGGCTCCCAGCTAGGCTAGGCTAGGCTAGGCTAGGTTCTGGCGCGAGCGGGACACTGCTGCGGCCAGGGTTTCTGGGCTTCTCCGCCTGGCGAAGGGCGGGGTGGGCGTGGCGGTGGGGGGCCGGGGATCTGGGGGGGGTGGGGGTCGCGGGGAGCCTGGGGCTTGGCGAGGAAGGGCTGAGGAGGCCAGGCCGCGCCAGGCCTGGCCGGGGCGGTGGGGGCCCTGTGGGATCTGGGTGGGGCTCGCGGGAGGTGGAGCCAGGTGGAGAGGGGCGGTGTTGGAGGCGGGACTCAGCCAGTCCCAGTCTCCCAGGACCCCCGGGCCCACTGCCGGGTCAAGTCAGGTGGGAGCGTGAGAGCCCCCAGCCTTGAGTTGAGTTGGGCTGGGCTGCGCTGTTCTGGGGCGGGCGAGGGAGGCCCCGTGCGACCACCCGCTCCGTTTCCCCCCCTCCACCCCCCTCCCCTCCACGCCCCTCCCCTCCCCTGGACTGAAGGGTGGAACCTGGAGCAGCCTCTGGAGGCGTCCCCGGGCGGCCCTCGCCGTCTACGGCCATACCACCCTGAACGCGCCCGATCTCGTCCGATCTCGGAAGCTAAGCAGGGTCGGGCCTGGTTAGTACTTGGATGGGAGACCGCCTGGGAATACCGGGTGCCGTAGGCTTTTGCGCCCCCTTCCCACACACACTTTTAACCCGCGTGGCCCCGAGAGACATGCCGAGACCCCCGGGCCCTCCGGGGCAGGGCGCAGGGGCAGCCCTGGGCTGCCGGTCGGTGTCCCTCCCGTGGGTCAGCGCCCAGCAGCGCCGCGCCCCTGCAGCAAGGCCCACTGGCCTGGCTCTCCCCAGGGACGCTGGGACACTCACTCCATGAGAGCTGGCGAGGAGCCCAGCCGGGTCCAGGCCACGACCTCCCTGTGCAGCCTGACCCACCCCCCCACCCCTCGGCCTCCAGGATGGGGGGTCGGGGGGGACACCTGCCCTTCCCCAGAACGCGGGGCCCGCTCCCCCACCCGTTCCTGCCACACAAGCAGAACCTTGCCACCCACATCCTGGGAGTGGGACAGTCCATCCAGCGTCTCTGGCTGGGTCGGTCTCCCTTCGCACCACCTCCGCAAGGTCCCTCCTGTGTCTCTGCCTCCTTTCCCACCGCCTTCCTCCCTGAGGGTCCCCCTGAGTCTGTCTCTCTGCCTGTCTCTCTCTTTCTCTCTCATCGGAGCACCACATGTCTGTGTGTGTCTCTGCTCATCCATCTCTCCTTCTCCCTTGTGCCTCTCTTGGCCTGTGAGGAGGCATCCCTGTCTCCATCTCCCACTCAATGCCTCTCTGGCCTTGGCTCTCTTCTTTCTCTCTCTTTCACACACACACACACACACACACACACACAGACAGACACACACACACTCACAGAGACACACACTCACCCTTCTGTTCCCCCCCCTCCTCCCACCCAGCCAACTCACTCTGGGCTGCAAGTCACGGAGTCCATGGTCGCCTCGAGATTTTGCGGTCACAGGTTCTCTCATCTGCCGTCTAACTGCCCATGGATGTAAGAGTGGATTCAGACATAACCCTTGAAGTGCGCGCACCACTTCAGGGTGTGTGATCCGCAGAGGCTGAGAGGAGGCCGAGGAGGCCACAGGGTCTTAGGAGTCTGCGCTGAGAGCCAAGCAAGAGAGCAGATGGCAAAGGAGGGCAGGCGCTCCTGGAAGAGGAGGAAGCAGCCTTGAGAGCTGGCAACCGGTTCGGGGCCAGGGGGTTGCCCGGGAGGACCAGGTGCCAAGGGGAGCTGAAGCCCGGCCTGAGGGGACCGGGAGGCAGAGGTCCCTTGGTCGAGGTGACCCGTCCACCTGGAGACGACGGGACAACACGCAGGGCCTGACGACCCAGTGGGCCTGCGTGCCCACAACCAATGCTCCCCTCCCACTCCCCGACCCCCGCAATGCTTGCAGGTGAGGGGGCTTCCCCTCTGTTGAGGCCGCCGACTGAGCTCCCACGGGGCTTTGAATCAGGGTGCTTCTTCCACGGGACGTCCTTTCCGGCAGCACCGCCACTGGACGGAGGGGTCTGTGCCCTTCCTCAGGGCAGTGCTGTGCACGTGCTGGATGTTGACTGGTAGGAACACGGCACAGAGCACTCCGACCATGGCACTGGGTCCCAACCGAGTGACTCTGCGGTGCTTTGCAGAGTGGGCCAGAAACTCCGCGCCTCGGCCCCAGCGGCGCACTTCTGAGCCTGGCTGGCGACTGACTGACTGGGAGCCAGCGGGCCGCAGCCCCCTGGCCAGCCTCTGCCCGGGTTTCTGTGAGTCCCTGCGTGTGTTCCTCCCTCCTGCCCCTCCCTGTGCGTGGCTCCAGGCGCCAGGCACGCGTAGGGGTTGTGTGTGGCCGGCGGCCGGCCATTGCCCAGTCCGACTGCATTTCCAGCTGTCAGGGTCCCTGGGGTGTCCCAGGTGGTGCCCGTTCGCGTCTCCGCCCCTGGCTCTCTGGGCTCCCAGCTAGGCTAGGCTAGGCTAGGTTCTGGCGCCAGCGGGACACTGCTGCGGCCAGGGCTTCTGGGCTTCTCAGCCTGGCGAAGGGCGGGGTGGGCGTGGCGGTGGGGGGCCGGGGATCTCGGGGGGGGGGGGTGGGGTTCGCGGGGAGCCTGGGGCTTGGCGAGGAGGGGCTGAGGAGGCCAGGCCGCGCCAGGCCTGGTGGGGTGTCCGAGGGTGGTGCCCGCTCGCGTCTCCGCCCCTGGCTCTCTGGGCTCCCAGCTAGGCTAGGCTAGGCTAGGCTAGGTTCTGGCGCGAGCGGGACACTGCTGCGGCCAGGGTTTCTGGGCTTCTCCGCCTGGCGAAGGGCGGGGTGGGCGTGGCGGTGGGGGGCCGGGGATCTGGGGGGGGTGGGGGTCGCGGGGAGCCTGGGGCTTGGCGAGGAAGGGCTGAGGAGGCCAGGCCGCGCCAGGCCTGGCCGGGGCGGTGGGGGCCCTGTGGGATCTGGGTGGGGCTCGCGGGAGGTGGAGCCAGGTGGAGAGGGGCGGTGTTGGAGGCGGGACTCAGCCAGTCCCAGTCTCCCAGGACCCCCGGGCCCACTGCCGGGTCAAGTCAGGTGGGAGCGTGAGAGCCCCCAGCCTTGAGTTGAGTTGGGCTGGGCTGCGCTGTTCTGGGGCGGGCGAGGGAGGCCCCGTGCGACCACCCGCTCCGTTTCCCCCCCTCCACCCCCCTCCCCTCCACGCCCCTCCCCTCCCCTGGACTGAAGGGTGGAACCTGGAGCAGCCTCTGGAGGCGTCCCCGGGCGGCCCTCGCCGTCTACGGCCATACCACCCTGAACGCGCCCGATCTCGTCTGATCTCGGAAGCTAAGCAGGGTCGGGCCTGGTTAGTACTTGGATGGGAGACCGCCTGGGAATACCGGGTGCCGTAGGCTTTTGCGCCCCCTTCCCACACACACTTTTAACCCGCGTGGCCCCGAGAGACATGCCGAGACCCCCGGGCCCTCCGGGGCAGGGCGCAGGGGCAGCCCTGGGCTGCCGGTCGGTGTCCCTCCCGTGGGTCAGCGCCCAGCAGCGCCGCGCCCCTGCAGCAAGGCCCACTGGCCTGGCTCTCCCCAGGGACGCTGGGACACTCACTCCATGAGAGCTGGCGAGGAGCCCAGCCGGGTCCAGGCCACGACCTCCCTGTGCAGCCTGACCCACCCCCCCACCCCTCGGCCTCCAGGATGGGGGGTCGGGGGGGACACCTGCCCTTCCCCAGAACGCGGGGCCCGCTCCCCCACCCGTTCCTGCCACACAAGCAGAACCTTGCCACCCACATCCTGGGAGTGGGACAGTCCATCCAGCGTCTCTGGCTGGGTCGGTCTCCCTTCGCACCACCTCCGCAAGGTCCCTCCTGTGTCTCTGCCTCCTTTCCCACCGCCTTCCTCCCTGAGGGTCCCCCTGAGTCTGTCTCTCTGCCTGTCTCTCTCTTTCTCTCTCATCGGAGCACCACATGTCTGTGTGTGTCTCTGCTCATCCATCTCTCCTTCTCCCTTGTGCCTCTCTTGGCCTGTGAGGAGGCATCCCTGTCTCCATC